>NC_045954.1:21873695-22062055 GCF_004382195.2 Drosophila sechellia
AGTTTTTGGTGGTCTTTTTGTATATTTGTATATTTATATTTATTATGACAAGTGTCACAATGTATTGAGCTAAGTTATACCAATCATTTATGTATTGTTAGGGTAGATTAGTCAATTGCTCACTAGAACATCGTTCATTTTGGCATAGGGTATTGTCTTTTACGGTTTTCTCATTTAACTTTCTATAGTCTATTACCAACCTCCATTATTTGTTACCTGAAGCGTCAGGTTTTTTTGACACCAGAAAAATGGTGCGCCCCTGGAGAGTGGCTGTATCTGATAAAGTCTTGTTCTAACGTCTTGGTGATCTGTCTTTGAATTTCCTGTCTTTCTACTGGACAATACCGGAATGGTTTGAATGTAGTGGAATTTCGTCTGTAGTTGTATTTTGTGCTTAACAAGTTAGTAAAAGTCAAGTTGTCCCCCTCTTGGTGGAACAATTTTGGAAACCTTTTACAGAGATTCTTTAATGCAGTAAATTCTTCTGAGTTTAAATGGTCTGTCTTTAGTTTGGTAATTATATTCGTTCTGTCTTGTGGGGTTGTTGCTAACTCGGATATAGCATTTACCTCGATAAAATCGTTTCCGGTATTCTCTCAACCGTAGTTTTGCGTCAGACACAATTTCTGTTTATCTTGAGTAATGTTACTACTTCCATAAAACTGGAGTTGTCTATATCTTGGTATAGACCCTCTGATATGAGGAGATTGTCGGAGATTTTTGTAGTTTCGTACCAGAATTCACCGTTATCGATGGTGACTGGTAGCTTAACTATGTTTTTAGAAACTTCGTCTAAGACGTGTAATTCTGAAGTTGTGTTCTTTTCCGAGTGTAATTTAATATTGAAACGTTGAGTTTTTAGAATTGCTTTTGGAATGTTAACTGTTGCTCCAACTTTTGTAAAATGTCCATCCCGATTAACCCATCAAAGAATGGGTGAAATTTGAATAGTATTAGTTGATAACGCGTGTTATCAGAAAATTCTGCAAATACGGGTATTATACTTTTTGAAAACTTGAATGCACGTTAAGTGCGGTTTTAATTGAGATTGTGTCGGACAAGTTAATTCTGTCTGTTGGGATATCAACTCTGGGCTGATGATCCATTTTTTATAAGTGCAACGAACTAACAAGAAACGCGGAATATAGACAGACAACCCAGATTTTACATAATGAGTTCCTTAACATCGTTAGTTTAGGTATTACGAATTTCTCACTAAAAGGCACAGACAGTAGATTGTGGTTTTATACTCACCCTTGACATTTTGTGTTGGTCTTGTGTGAGTATGTTAAGACGTTAAGTGTTGTGTGTGTTCCTTTCTTAAGATCTAAAAAAAGAAAAGAAGTACTCTTAGTTCAATAGTAGGCAATGGGTTTTTTTTTCATCTTTGTTTGTATTTTTTGTTTTCAATCAATTAATAATATTACGGCAGTGACGAACGAGTTCTATGGTAGTAAAACCTAGCACTGGGCACGGTGGTCCGTATTTTTCCTTTTTGGCCTTAGCCTACTAAGGTACGGTTGCCACACAATCCACTGGGCAGCTTTCTCGGGTGCCTCCGCACCGCTCAGCCTATCCAGCAGATTACCACACGCTTTAATCACAATTCACGTTCTATTATTTAAGTTTTATTATTCGAAGTAGTTTAAGTATTGGTTTGGCACTAAGAACTACAACCTTTGCGTCCGTGCAGAATGTTGTTCTCGCTACAAGTTGAAACGCATTCTCACCGCGACGGGTGGTTGCTTCTTATATTTTCATGGTTCACTAACACATCACTGTCACATTGTCACTTGCCGTTACCTTTTTTTTAAACACATTTCGCTTTTCTTATTTTAATTGATATTTTTCATTGTAATGTGGTTCACATTTTCTTATTTTAATTGATATTTTTCATTTTTTGTAATAGTTGTTGTTAGGTTAATAACCATTGCCTGGAGTCAAAAGTTCTGACTGTTCGGGCGCCAGTTAAGCAAGTATAACACTAGCTTCACACGCTACGACTCTCGTAGCCGCATAGCTCACTTAGTTAATGTGAATATCATTTCCTTTTGAATACTAATTCTATTTATTAAGGTTTCAAAAGGAATCGTTCAGTAATTCCTCTGTACATAACCTAATGTGTGATAAAGATAAATGAGACCAATTGGTATCATAATTATAAAGTACAAAAGAAAGAAAAATCTAGTCTAGTTATCAATTACTTAAAATGAAATATGTTATATTATCCTCCGGGTAAGGAGATCATTTCCTTGGTTGATGTTGTTTAGCCTTTACTATGGGCTCTGCGGCTGGGCTTATATTCCCGTCGATGAGTTGTTGTTCCAAATTGAATACACGGCGGCACTTCTCGTTATCGTTACAATATTAAATCAGCTTTATTTAAGTTTAAGGTTTACAATGGTTTTACTAATAAGTAAGTTCGCCTGCGGAGGAGTTGTATTTGGTTCTTCAGCTTCAAGTCCAAGACTGCCTTCAGCAGTCGACGCCGGGTCTCACCAGAGCTCCGGCTCCAGTGTTTGAATGCATCGACAACAGGCGACGCCTGACGAGGGGCGACCCCGCATAGCTGCTGGGCCAGCGGCCGAAATGTGAGCTATGCTGTGTCGGCGGTCGCTCACACAACATCCGGTGGCTGCGCTGCTTATAACAACAAAGTGTCATTTGCAAGCGCAGCAGTTTTGCAGCGGGCGCGATCGGCAACAAGTGTCTCTTGCGGACGCAGCACATAGTGGCCGGCGCGGCTGTTGAATGTGTTGTGGAATTGGTGGGCAAGGCGGGGGCGAAGTCAGCGTTTCTTGGGGGTATGTGAGTGACCACTATGTGGTGTAGAGTGGTCTGACGGGGGAAGTGTATATAAAAGCAGCGGGGCAGGAAAGACGGAAGATATTCAGAGTGGGTTCATAACTTATATCATATTGTTTCCCCTACCATGCAAAGGAATAATTGTCATTGATTTTATAAAAAAGTGTATCTGCCAATTATACTTCAAACCAAAAGAAGATTGGTTTATCATTAGACCCAATAATTTAAATTTCCGATTTATGTTCCAATAAATACAACTCTGGTAATACTAGAATAATATTACTTCAATTGCAGATACAAATATATTGATCCCAAACCAAGAAATAGAAACAGGTATTTATGTAGCGAATACCATTTCAACATCAAACGATGTTTATATCCGAATATTAAATACGCATCATACTGATAAACTAGTATATGCAAACAACTTAAAATACAAGCCATTTTCAAACTATGATGTGGTTCAACCAAATAAAGAGACCAGAGAACAAACTGTCATGTCTCAATTTTCGAAAAATTTCACACCTCAATTCAAAACCCAGCTGAAAATGCTTTGTAGTAAATACATGATATATTTGGTCTGATAACAGAACAATATCGGCTAATAATTTATACAAACAAAGATTACGATTAAAAGATGATGAGCCAGTATATATTAAAAATAATAGAAATCCTCATAGTCAAAAAGATGAAATTCAAGAACAAGTACAAAAATTGATCAATGATAAAATAGTGGAACCATCAGTATCGGAATACAATAGTCCATTTCTATTAGTACCGAAAAAATCTCTTCCAGGCTCAGATGAAAAGAAATGGCGATTAGTAATTGACTATGGTCAAATCAATAAAAAACTGTTGTCTGATAAATTTCCACTCCCTAGAATTGATGACATTTTGGATCAACTAGGTCGAGCCAAATATTTTTCATGCCTTGACTTGATGTCAGGCTTTCACCAAATTGAACTTGAGAAGAGTTCAAGAGATATAACTTCATTTTCAACAACAAACGGTTCATATCGTTTTACGCGATTACCATTTGGACTGAAAATAGCGCCGAATTATTTTCAAAGAATGATGACTATTGCATTTTCTGGCCTTGAGCCAACGCAAGCATTTATCTATAAGGATGATTTAATAGTAATAGGTTGTTCCGAAAACCATATGATTAAAAAACTTATCAGACTAAAACTACATCCAGAGAAATGTGCATTCTTTATGCGTGAAAGTCACCTTTTTGGGACATAAATGTAATAAAAGTACTACTTAGCAGGAATTAGCAGCAATACATTGGGCAATAACCCACTTCAGACCTTATATCTATGGTGAACATTTTAAAGTCAAAACTGATCATAGACTAACTTTTTTATTTTCAAAATCCTGGCTCAAAATTGAGTCGTATGAGACTTGAATTGGAGGAATATAATTTTATAGTAGAGTATCTGAGAGGTAAAGACAACTATGTTGCTGATGTTATCAAGAATAACCATCAAAGAATTGAAAGATTTAACCGGAAATATTATGAAAGTCACTTCAAGATTACAAAGTAGACAAAACTCCTGCGCAGGAAAAACAAACAAATATGAAGTTTCAATGAACAACGTATACCAAGTCATCAATAATGACGAGGTGCGTAAGCTAGAGACATTGCAAGTTAAAAATAACATATGTTTCTTTAAACATGGAAAAAGGATTACTGCAAGATATGATATCGATGATTTATATACATGTAGGATATTTGTGTTTAGCACATTTGTTTATCTTAGTAATATTTTGATATTATAATAGTTTGCTTATTATATTTGGTATTTAATAAAAAGATGACTCGTGCCAACACTTCTTGATCTCCGGACATACGACGACTACACAACTTTGCCTTACTCCGGACACGACAACTTTCGACTTAACGATCTTTTTACTACACAACTTTCAACTCGCTTTGTTCTTCTTCGACTGCTCTATGCTTGTCCTATTTCCTTTTAACTACTTGCGCTAGTTAAGTCGTGGTCTGCTTTCCTCGGCTTTGATCAAGTTAATCTGTAGTTTCTCCGTGATTGTGGTGATGGTGTCGGCATATCTCGTTCCATTTGCCAGGATAGAGCAGTTGTCATATCTTACGATAAACGAACCGTTTACTATTCTTTCCGGTCCGCAGTTTGTTGTTATGTTGAGGTTTAATGCGTTGGTGATGATGAGTATTCCTTCCATTGGGCTGTAGATTTGCTGGTTCCTTGCGGTTTCCACCGTGTCGCATGTCGCTGGTTGTTGTTGAGTAGGTTGTGGAGGAAGGGCTGGTTACCGGGGGTGGTGGGGGTTTCGCATACAAATTCTGTGGATAAGACGGTCTAGCTCTAAGTCCCTTTGTTCTGTGTTTAGTTCTTTAAAAATTTTATTTTGATTTGAGTTCATGATTTCAGTCATTACCTCCTGTTCTCTATTAGTGTGTGTTGCTATTTCCCTGAATCGTTCTCTCCTCGTTGTTATTTAGGTTTGTTAGTTGCTTGTTTATTCTGTCCTCGTCATTGGCGTCCATGTTACCGCTTACTATTTTCACTATTGTCCCTAGACCGTTGATCAAGCCTCTTTTAGTTCTATCGCTATTGGTGTTGGGTAGCAGAGAGGCTAGCCTATGGTTGATGAGGTCAAGTTTCGCGAGTAGTAGGGATTTAAGGTTAGTGACCTCCGATTTGTTGGGGAGATCCCCTATGAGCTTGTGCAACCCTTTGGCTGCGCTCTCCTACTCGTTCAGGTGTATTATATGTTGTATCGTTGTGAATGCCGATACCGTTCTGGCTTTTCCTAGTTGGACTTTTATTATTGCTTGGTCGTTGGTCAGTGGTTCGAATGTCAATTCCTTGCCGTTGGTCATCGTCCATCTGTAATAGACGTCAGTTAAGTGTTTCTAGTTAGTCATTGGTGGTGTAGTATGCGCGGCCAATAAGCTTAGGTTAGTGACTCTAAATGTAAGATTCTGATAAGGGTATCAGCGCAACGAAATCCCAGGTCAAAAGGTCGGTAATAGAAGTTAACCAAAAACCATGACCTAGTGCACAAAAATATTTAGTGGAAGAATATAAAACCAATTGGTGGTGAGAAATAACAAGGAGCCCCAAAAATCCAAGTCCAACTAAAGGGAAGGAAGGGGAAAAAATTTAATTTAAGCCGCAGAAATAACTTAATCGGAACCCAAAATTTAAATTCCCAATACAGGGAAAAATAAGCAAAAAGGAGAACCCATGTGTAACTGTCCATGTCGGTGGTCATTTTGGTAAGGAAATCTTCCTAATCTTTTGTTTGTGTATTTTTTGGTTCCGCGTCGTGTGGATTCTATGTCCGCTGTCCCGTAGAACTGTATGTCTCGTGAAACGGGGTGTTATTTTATTCCTCCTGTTCTCCTTCCGGAAGACTGTGTTTCCGGTAGGTAAGGCGGGGGGGTCCTCCCTCGTTTCGTTGGGTTTAGTCGTGCGCTTTAAAGCGATGTCTTCCAAGTGTTTTTTGACCTCTGGGTAGATTTTGGTTCGAAATTCATTGAGTTTATTCAGGAAGTCGTGTTCAGTGTTGAACTTGACTGTTTTTGTGAAAACGTGGGTACGACCGCTGAAGAGTTCGAACGGTGTTAGGTTCGTGCTCGAGTGGATCGCATTGTTGTATGTGACGACTGTCTCTGATAAGATTTCTTCATGGTCCAAGTCCAGTTCCCCTCCTTCCTCTTTGCGAGGATGATTCGGTATATTTCCGTCGAGTTACTGCTTGACTGTTGAAAGGATGTCACGTGCACCTCTACGCCGTATTGCTCTAGGAAATCCGTGAAGAAGGTTCCCGCGAATTCGGCTCCTTGGTCGAATATGACCTTTTTGGGTATACCGAATTGGCAGAAGAATGTTTTAAATGCTTTGGTTACACTGATGGAATTTCTATTGGGTAGGGGGAATGCTTGCGCGAATCTAGAGAATTTGTCTATGATTGTGAGGTTGTAATTTTTATTGATTGTATAGATATCCGTATGCAGGATATCTAGTGGTTCGTTCGGGATTTCGGGCATTATGTAGGGTGGTCTCTGCGGGTGCCTGTCATACTTGAGTGTAAGGCATGTCTCGCAGTCCCGAATTGCCTGTGCGATGAGACTTTTTAAGTGGGGCACATAGATTTCCCTTTTTAGGTGGGCGTACATGTCGTCTATCCCTCGGTGGTTTTTGTTTACGTGAGTTGTTTTAATAAGTGATACTAATTCGCCGGTGCTTGAAGGTTCCTTAGGGAACGTTAAGCACCTGAGGATTTTATAGTTTTTAGTTCCTGTGAAATATTCGGAATAGGCCTTTCTAATTATTTCGAAAATTTCGTCGGTAGCGAACACGGTTCTAACTTTTCCTTTAAGATACCCGTAACTATCTCTACGGTAAAGAGAGGTTTGGAAATCTGTCTTCTGATTTTATTCTTGGATGGGACACAGACCGTGCATGACGAGTCTTTTGAAACTGTAAGGGAGGCTTGCAAATTAAAAGCGTTGAGTGGGCTTTGGGACACCGGAATGTCTCCTGGTTCGCTCGGCATGGAAATGTTTATGTGGGTGTTTGGTTTCACCCTGCTCAGTGCGTCTGCAACGACGTTTTGGGAACCCTTTTCGTGTTCCAATTCGTACGTGTATTCGCTCAAGGCATCTCGCCAGCGAATAAGTTTTGCGTTCTGGCCATTAAAATTCCTGAGTCCTAATAGGGGTTTGTGGTCGGTAACTAGTGTGAATTTCCGACCGTAGAGGTATGGTCTGAAATATTTTACTGCCCACACAATTCCTAACATTTCCTTCTCTATCGTCGAGTAGCGAGTTTAAGCCTGGTTGAGGGTTCTGCTTGCGAAGCGTATTGGTCTGTCACAGGTTTTTGGTCCTTGCGACAGCACCGCTCCCAACGCGCCGTTACTCGCGGCTGTAGTTAAGGTGAAGGGTAAGGTAAAGTCTGGGTGTCTCAAAATTGGGTCGTTGACAAGGAGTGTCTTGCAGAATTCAAAGGCTTCGCGGAATTCGTTGTTGATTATTACCGACTTGCCACCTTTTAATTGATTGGTGAGCGGTTTAGTAATTCGCGCGAAATCTTTTATAAATTTCCTGTAATAGCCTATAAGTCCCAGGAAAGACTTAATTTGTCGACTGGTCTTGGGGCAGGGAAATCCTTTTATGGCCGCTATTTTATTAGGGTTCGGTTTGATTCCTTCCTGAGTGACTACGTGGCCCAAGAAGTCTATTTCCTTACGCAGGAAGTTCGACTTGGTGAGTTGGATCTTCAAATTCGCTGTACGGAGTTTTTTGAAGGCGGAGCTTATGCCATTTAAATGTTTGTGGAGTGAAGCGGAGAATATTATGATATCGTCTAGGTAGACTAGGCAGATATCTCCTATTAGCGTGCCTAAGACGTTATCCATGACACGTTGAAATGTGCCGGGGTCGTTTCTCAGCCCGAAGGGCATTCTGGTAAATTCATAATGGCCGTTTTCGACCGAAAATGCTGTCTTAGCCCTATCTTCCGGGTTCATCTGAATTTGATGGAACCCACTTGCCAGGTCCAGAGTGGTGAAGTACTTGGCCCGGCCTAGGGGCCAGTCCTCGACAGGATTTCATTTATGTTTGGGATAGGGTATCGGTCGGCGATGGTTTTTTCGTTCAGTTTCCTGAAATCTATAACCAGTCGCCATTTCTTGTTGCCGTCCGAGTCGGTTTTCTTGGGTACTACCCAGACGGGTGCGCCCCAAGGTGAGTGACTATTTCGGATTATGTCTTGTTCTAGCATCTTTTTTATTTGGTTCCGTACTTCCTCTTTATGGATGTACGGGTACCTGAAAGTCTTTGCGTGTACCGGTGTATCGTCTGTCGTCGGAATGGAATGTATTCGAAAAGGTGAGGGTCTCCCTCTCGTCATAGAATAGCTCCCGGATTTTGGTTGCAGACCGCGAACAGTACTTGTCGCTCTTCTGAGTTTAGGTGCTCAGTTCGGATTTGGTCGATAGGCTGTTTGAATTGTTCGGTTGGGTCCGGCCCCAATGTCATGCTGTAAATTTGGTCGTATTCGTCCTCGTCATAGGGTGCAACTTCTATTGGTTGGTCTAAGCAAAGTGTTTGTTCGTCATGGGAGTTGTTTGTTACCTCGAGGTAGCTATGTCCGTCGATAGCAGTGTAAAGTCCGCCCGTGATAGTGAGGTCTTTATTGATGCTTACTGAATTGCAGAAAAAGTCTCCCTCGTCTATGTCTATTGGTAATTTAATTCGAGACTTGCTGTGGTGTGCGATGTGGAGTTCCTGCGTACCCCTGTTAATCTTTGTTATTATGTCGATTGAGGTGGATTGTGTCTCAAGTTTTAGGTTCTTGATATCAATCTTTGCCTTTAGTTTTGTGAGGACGTCTATGCCCAGGAGCCCATTGAAGTATGGGTGGAATTTGAAGAGTAGAAGGTTTATTTCGCCATGCTCTCCAAATTCCTTTGGCATGGGCAAGGTTGTTGCCGTTTTCAGTGTATAACTGTCCATGACAGTGGTTATTTTGATTTCTCGGTCGAGTGTGCGGCTTGATTCTTGCGGAATGATGGCTGGGTCAATGAAGGAGTATGAGGAACCGGTGTCGATAAGAAATTTTAGGGCCTGAGGGGGGTCAAATAGGTTCAGCGTTATGTAGGGTAGAGTCGAGCCATGCGTCATGTTACTTAGGTAGCCGACTTGTCGGTCGAGGCTCCTGGTTGAAAATTTACATTGTCGTCGATATTGTTAAAATTGGTTGGAGCCCTCGGAGGGGGTCCGTTGCGTCGGTCCGGGTTGTCTTGTCTCGGGTCCGGTAGTCCTGCTCTGAAATTAATATTCCGGCCCCTATTGTCGTAGTTGCGGGATTCCCCTTGCCGGAAGGGGTTATCCCTCCGGTTATCCGGTCTGTAGTTGTTTTGAGAATAGTTGCGATATCGTTCGAAGCGTCCCCCTGCTCTGTACGGGGGTGTCCTGTTGCGGTCGAAATTGTTGTTGTAATTATTTTGTGGGCCTACTCTGTCTTTGGTACATGAAGCTTTGCTCTGCCTGGCACCATTCGTGGGCTTGTTCTATGGTCGACGGGTTCCTAGCCCGGATGACCGTCCTGAGCGGGTCGAGGATGCCTACTAGGAAGGCATTTAGGCAAATGCCGTCGTAAAGAGCTCTCCTCGATGCTGCACAGCCCCCTTGTTCGGAATCGGTGGCCAATGTCAGCAGCTCGCTTCTCAATCTGGTAATTTCATGGAACAATTTCCCGAAGGGAAGACCGTCTGGCTGATTCTGTATTTCGGAGATTAAAAAAGGCTCCGATTTCTTGCATGCGTACATGCGTTTCAGGTTATCCGTGATGCTGTCCCATTCCAATTTTGTGTCCTGCATATTCAGGGCCTCGTCCGCCTTGCCTATAACCTTGTTCCTTAGTGTGCGTAACAGTAGCTGCCCATACGGAGTCTGATCAGTGCCCCTAATGAGCATAATCACTTCCTTCACGATCACTATGAATTTTTGTAGGGTCCCCGGTGCACCCTAGAAGGTTAGCAGTTGTTTTACAAAGGCTAGTATGTCTTGGGGATTCAGCGTCATGTTAATTGATGTATTCATTGAGGTGTTTAGTAGTGTGCTAGCGTTGGCCATGTTTATTACGTGGGGTGCCGGACTAGTCGTCCCCGATCCCCCTGATCCGTTTCCGGAGTCCATAACTATGATTTCTTCCTCCCTTATCTCTGGTAAACTGCTGCTACTTCTAAGGCCTAGCTTAGATTTTGTCTTATCCACGATTGTTTTTCTGGACATTTGCAAGGGTACTAGGAAGTTTGAGAGAATGATGTATATATGTATTGGTATAGGGGTTGTTGTACCCTGGTAAAATGTATATAGGAATATTGTGGTAATAAGGGTATAATAAAAAAATTTGAATTAGCAAAAAAAATATATAAGGTATAGAAATTTGTAAAAATATGTGTATAATGAATGTATGAATATGTTTAAAAATAATACGGATAATATATAGTTTTAAGGATGTAGCGTATTCTACTTCTTTCCCTTTTCCTTAAATTTTTTTTTGATATTTTTCTTGAGTACGTGTATCTTGTTTGCTTGTACTTATCGTTAGTGGGGTGCGTTGTCGATCCTAACGAATACGTTGGGATCTGTAATTTAATATTATTTATAAGTGTCTATAACATCAAGAAAATGTAACTATTAAAGCCGCCGGGCCAAGTGGTCTCAATACAATGTTACTTTTAAGTGTTTTCCAGTGTACATTGTGCATCCTTAAGATTTGATTACTTGTATAATTTGCTTTTATGATCCGATGCGCAAAAGCCGCTTGTCGATTTTACTGAGTACAGCTAATGTTGTTATGGGACACCGTCCACAATGTAGCGGCCGGACGCTGCGGCGTGCATGCAAGTATATGCGCCCACATAAACAAGCTCAAGTGGTCGACTATCAAGTGCGGCTGCCGAGGGGAGGGGCTCCCTACGAACTGCTGTCGGTGCCAGTTTCCCCTTTCTTGCCTGGCACACAGAAAGAAATGATCGGCCGCACTTATATTCACAAATGCATTAATTAGGTGGCGGAGCACTGGCAATTATTAAGTGGTGGCATATAGGTTTCGTTATGCTTTCCTTTTTTTTTTCAGTGTGGCTATATTCACATATGCGCGATGCATGAGCGGCTATCAAGGATTGATTGCCGTCTAAATATGTTTGTACAATTTTTCTTTGTGTAATATGCGAAATTATTTATTTTTTATTGTGGCACATATATTAGACGTTTACATGTTTTAATGCGCGATGCATTATGTAGCGACAGTCAGCGATTGATTGTTGCTAAAAATATGTTTGCATATTTTTTTCTTTGTGTAATATGCGAAATTATTTATTTTTTATTGTGGCACATATTAGGCGTTTACATATTTTAATGCGCGATGCATTATGTAGCGGCCATCAGCGATTGATGGTCGTTTTAATATATATTTACTAATATGCTTTTAGATTTGCGTGTGTAATGCACAATTGTTAATGCCGTTTATTTTGCTTCCACACACTGTTATTTGCTGATTTTGCATATTTGCTCTTGTGTATAAAGGTATTTATGTATGTTTGGAGTCGGTTCTTTTTCTTTTAAGCGCACCGAATTTACAATTCGTTTGGATGCACTGCATTATTTTTAATTTCTTTTCTTTTCTTTTTATTATTTATTTATTGTTTTTTTTGCATTTGCATTCACTTATTGGAGTCACTTGGCCGGCTGCTTACCTGCATTACAGTATAATATTTAATAATATTCCGGTGATCTTCATATCCTTCTTCTTCTGGATGCTCTGGATCTCCTTTAGGTTCCTTTTCCGGCTGCGCCAGTTAAGTCGTGGACTTTGATTCTGCTTCCTTTTAGTTTCCTTTTGGGTTTATCGCGAGGAGGATTTTATGATATTGAAGTAAGTCGCTCGAACTTCGGTAACAGAATGAATTTTATTTCAGAATAATCTTTTCTCTTAGCCTAGCGTACAATTCTTTCTGTGCTGCGAAACCCCTTACGTTAGCGCTTTTCGCCCGGATGCCCCTTCCAGTGCTTCGGTTTGGTTCTTGGAATCCTGACTCCGCTGATCCAGTGTGGGTTGATGACTTCGCTGCGGTGTGTGTCCGGGTTGAGTGTCTCATAAGTAGGCCGCTGCCCATGGGGGTTTCGGGGGAGGTGAAGGCATGCTTGTGCCGTCACCGATAGCTCGCTCACGACGCTACCCTTTGCAATGATTATCGATCATCGAATATCGATAACTATCGTTACATACACATGGAGTTCTTGATTTAGATCAATTTTTCCAAAGGCTTGAAATGCAGGCCGGTATATATAAAATAAGTTATCTCAAAATGGCACCGTGGGAAAATATCTTTGAATACGTTTCAATATATAATTTTAAGCAAAAGGGCAATCAAATATAAAAAAAATTAAGAGTGGCGCTACTCAACCCAGTGACCTTAATAAACAATGAAAAAGAAAAAAAGCAATTTTGTCTACACTACATGATGATCCATTACAAGGAGGTCATATAGGCATTGCAAAAACCTTGGCCAAGGTCAAAAGACATTTTTGGAAAGGTATGTCTAAACAAATAACAGACTACATTAAAAAATCTCAAAAATGCTAAAAAGCGAAAATAACAACGCATACAAAGACCCCAATGACTTTAACTGAAACCCCTGATCATGCTTTAGACAGAGTGATAGTGGACACTATAGGTCCTCTACCAAAGTCGGAAAATGGCAACGAATATGCAGTCACTCTCATTTGTGACTTAACTAAATATTTAGTTGCAATACCCATACCGAACAAAAGCGCAACAACAGTCGCTAAAGCAATTTTCGAATCTTTAATTATTACTTCCAATGAAGACGTTCATTACGGACATGGGTACAGAGTATAAGAATTCAATCATTACAGACCTTTGCAAATACCTATAAATTAAAAATATAACGTCTACCGCTCACCACCATCAAACAGTAGGTGCAGTCGAAGGAAGTCATAGAACTATAAATGAATACATACGACCTTACATATCGGTTGATAAAACTAATTGGGATGTATGGCTTCATTATTTCATCTATTGATTTAATACAACCCCTGCTATGGTACATAATTATTATCCATATGAACTTGTTTTTGGTAGAACAAATGATTTACCCAGAAATTTCACTAATATAACTAGCATATAACCAATAAAATAAAAAACAAATAGTACATAAAGATCGACTAAAATTCTTTTATTTAAAAAGCATTGTAATAATGGAAAAATACAATTTAAGATGTCAAAAAGAAAAAAAAAAAAAAAAAACTAAAAAAAATAATAATAATAATAGAATAAAATAACTACACTATGTTACGTTATTTTTAAAAGGAGGGAGATGTGGTATGCGTACATATGTATTTAGAGTACATATTTACATAGAGTATAATGTATTCTCGCGTTACCCGACTCTGCATTCCCAAATGGGTGGCAATAAAGTATTTGTTGGGCCCTCTAGCTCTCTAGCTGTCGAGGGGGCTTTGGCGGGGGACCGCCGAGGGTAAATGCTGAGGCGGTAACTCCTCCCCCCTCAGACTGAACTACCGACCATAGTGGGGATATAGTTGCTGCTACCCTAGCAGGTGAAGCGATGGTAGGAGTGAAGGTGGCCTGTGGTGTAGTCTCTGGTGTGAAAATTGTTGTCTTCTGTGGGAACCATGCCACGACATATACTACTATCAGTAGTATCCCAAGCATCGAGTAAGTTGTTGTCCTATAGATCGTGGTTCCCCATCGTATTTTGTTGATCTGTATTTTGGTTTCGAGATCCTCCATTCTTAACTCGTGTATCCCTAACTCTTGGGTTGTCCTGTCCCGCTTGATCGTCTCTATCCGCGGTATGTCTAGCTTCAATCGCGCTTCGCCAAGCATCTCCACTGCTTCATATTGGAAGTTGTTCACCATTGCCTTGCAATGGCTAAATTTTATTAACGCAGATCCATTCAACGTCTTCTCTGGTCCGCAATCCGTTTGTATTTTCACGTTTTCTCCATTAAATATCGCGATGTACCCAGCTTCTGGTTCGAAAATCGGGGTGATGAATCCTACATCCTTCGTCTCGCATTCCGCCTCCATTCCACCTATTAGCCTTCTTATACATTTTTCGTTAGCTTGTTTTACAATCTTATCGTTCTTACATATATATAGTAAAATTGTAGTTTTATTTTTTTGAGTCGAACTAATATCCCGTCAGTTGACTAAGAACAACGCCAAGAAATAAAAAAAATAGTTTTTAGGAGAAATAGTTTCACGACTTTATTCTTTGGATCTCAGCTTAAGACTAAAAATCAAATGCAAATTGGATTGAGGAGAAGCCTCAGTATTTGAACAATATTTGTATTTCGGGAGAGCCCCGCTCTTGGGTTCTTAGGATTAGGAAGTGTTGAAAGAGGGCAGTCAAATCTGCTTAGGTCAGGCTTTAGGATGTTTACAAGAACGGCTGCGCTGCCCAAGATAAACGAATGCTGCGCAGCTGGGATACATTATGGAAAATTACTAGAGTGCATTGCTGTTTTCTTTGAAATAATAGAAGTGGCTGTTTTGGACCACCCAAATACGTCACTATATATATTCTTTATAAACTGACATTTTTCCTTATAATAATACATTTCGTCTGCGTGAATCGCTAAATAATTTGGTGTTATTACAAATTCTGTGTTGTTTATTGGGAGTGCGATTATTCTTCGCAACGAAAATATATCCTTCTTAAAAATAGGTAATCTAACTGAACATATTATATCCGTTCTGTTCATTATGGCTCTTAGGTCTAAGAATCCGTACATGTGTTCTTCTGAACTTAAATGTACACCCTGATCTTCTAGATCTTGCATACATTTGGTTGCTTCTTGCCTGTCGAATATGAATCTTGAAATTACACCTAACTTAGTCAATAATGAGCTCTCGGCAACATCATTTAAGTTTAACCTTAGCATATCAATCGTTAATGAAATTCTATTGATCTATTCTATTGTATTCTAATCTATAAATCCTTTTGTCTTCCTAAATGAATGTCTTGCTTATTCCGTTTCTATAACTATTTATGAATGTATTGACCTTGCTTTGCTCTTCATTTATGTATCTTGTCAAATTCCTGAACATAATGCCAACCTTGCTACTTGTCTTTTCCTGCGAACTCATGCTTTCTCTTAATCTCTCTTCCTCTTCTTTCATTTTCCTTATTTCTTCCCCTATTCTTATAACGTCTTCTGCATCTAAATTTCCTGTTACCGATTTAATAACTGATCCTAATCCATTGATTAATCCCCTTACTTTCCTGCGGTTGGGACATATGCTTTCTAATCTTGTTTTTATCATCTGCATTTTGTTCTGCAGTGACTTAACTAGGTCTCTGGTTTCGGCTTCTTCTACAAAATCTCTAAGTGTATTTTCCATTCTCTCTATCGTTTCTTGATATTCCTGTAACCTTACAATATGGATGAATTTCTTATGAGTCTGAATTACCCTTGCTGCTCCCAGTTGTATTTGAGCTAACGGTTCATTCCCTTTCAACGGTATGACTTCAAACTTGTTCTCTTCAATTCTTCTCAACTTTTGCCTTTCTACCCTTTCTTTCACTTTTGGATAAACTTAGGCTTGAAACGCATTGATTTTCTGCAAATAATCGTGTTCATTATTGAAAGTCACGTTATTCAGAAAATCCTGCGTTCTGTCAGTAATGAGTTCCTGAGGCGTCAGTTTCGTTGCTGAATGGATGGCGTTATTGTACGTTATAAACGCTTCGCTCAGTATCTCTTCGTGTCGGAGTTCTAACTTCCCTGCCTTCTTGCTCTCTATAATTAACCGGTATATTTCCGTTATTGTTGAGTGCAGTCTTTCGACCGTGGAGTTACTCGACGACTGCTGGAATGATGTTGTATGCAGTTCGAGTTCGTACTGCCTACAAAAATCCTTAAAGAGGTTTGACGAGAACTGGAATCCCTGGTCACAGACTACCTTCTTGCGTATTCCAAACAGGGCCATAAAGTTTTTCATTGCCTTGACAATTTTAATACTTTCCTTGGCTGGAATAGTTACTCCCCATGCATATCTCGAAAATTTGTCAATAATCGTGAAAACGTTTTTCTTATTGACAAAATATAAGTCTATATGCACTATCTCTAAAGGTCTGTCCGGAGTTTCCGTCACACTGTATTTGATCTTGTGAGGCTTTCTGTCGTGTTTTTGAGTTTGACAGCGATCGCAATTGTTAATTGTTTGCTGTTTCATATGAGGGAAAAACACTTTTCTTTTTAAATGAGCTAGTGTTTCTTCTATCCCCCTGTGGTTACTCTTGAGGTGATAATCCTTTACGACTTCCTCTTGTTGGTCTCTCTCAATTATATCCGGCATCAAGACTGTGCATCTTAATGCCCTATACAATCTACTATACGCGAAATATTTGCAGTATACCTCTTGGATGGTCAGGACTAACTCCTCCGGTATGAGCAATGCTACCGTTCTCTTAAGTTTCAAAATTTCCTTGAGTTTAAGGCCAATTGACTCATCGTCAATGTTATTTTCTGTCCATGTTATCCGAATTGAGTTCCTAAATGGGACTTGCTTCCCTACTTTGCACGTTCCTCCTTTTTCTATAACCACCTGAACGTTATATTCGTTCAGTGGTTTTTCAGAAATTGGGAATCCCAACTGTAAATACTCCCCTGCGGAGTGTATTGTCTCCCCGTTTGTTGCCAGTTCTGAGGCGTTTTCTAATGCGTTAAGCTCTGGTTGGACTCTGCTCAGCGCATCTGGCACTACGTTTAAGGAACCCTTTTTGTATACTATTTCATAGTCATACTCTAACATCTGGAGTCTCCATCTTACGAGTTTAGAGTCGGGTTCTTTAATGCTCATTAGCCAGGTTAGTGGCCTATGATCCGTCACTATTTTGAACTTAGTGCCAAACAGGTAGTGCCAGAAATGCCTTATCGACCAAATGATGGCAAGCATTTCTTTCTCTTTCGTAGCATAGTTTATTTCAAAAGTAGACAGGGTTCTACTTGCGTATGCTATTGGTCTGTCCGCTCCCAGGTTTCCCTGTGATAGGACTGCCCCAATGGCATAATTGCTTGCATCCGTGGTCAGGATGAATGGTTTTTCAAAATCGGGAAATTGTAAAATTGGGTCATTGCACAAGAGGGTTTTGCACACCTCAAATGCTTCTGAGTATTCCTCGTCTACCTGTACTGCCTTTTTCCCTTTAAGTTGTTTAGTGAGAGGTTTCGTTATTGCTGCGAAGTCCTTAATGAACTTTCTGTAGTAACCTAATAACCCTAGGAAGGATTTTATCTGCTTCCTAGTCCTCGGGACGGTGAATTTCTTAATTGCTTCATTCTTTCCCGGGTTTGGTTTGATCCCTTGTGGGGTCACCACATGTCCTAAGTATTCTACCTCTGTTCTCAGAAATTCCGTCTTATCTAACTGCAGTTTAAAATTAGCTTCCGTAAGCTTTTTGAAAACTTTTCCTAAGTCCGTAATGTGTTCCTGCAAGGACGCTGAGAACACCATAATGTCGTCTATATAAATGAGACAACATTCACCCAGCAACTCTCCAAAGATGTTATTCATCAATCTCTGAAAGGTTGCGGGAGCATTGTTCAAGCCGAATGGCATTCGGACATACTCGAAATGCCCTCCCTCTGCGGAGAAAGCCGTTTTCGGAATGTCGGTCTCCTGGACCTCAATCTGATGATATCCACTTGCTAAGTCTAACGTTGAGAAGTACTTAGCTCTACCTAGGCTATTTAAAACGTCATTTATTATAGGCAGTGGGTATCTATCTTTTACCACCTTCTCGTTTAGCTTCCTATAGTCCACCACCATTCGCCATTTTCTTTCTCCTGAGGCATCCTTCTTTTTAGGCACTAGCCAGACTGAAGCACTCCATAGTGAATGGCTATGTCTAATTATCTTCTGATCCAATAGTTTTTTCAGCTGCCTTCTTACTTCTTGCCTTTCCTTGAACGCATATCTTTAAGGTCTGGCATAAATTAAAATGTCGTCTTTCGTTCTTATTTCATGTTTGACCGCGTTCGTAAAGGTCAAGTTGTCCCCTTCCTTGTGGAATATTCTTGGGTATTTCTTACAAATTCTGGAAAGCTCTCCAAGCTCTTCTTTATTCAAATGATCCGTCCTGATCTTATCAAATGGAATGTTACTCTTTTCGTTCCCCCTCTATCGTGTTTAATTCGAAATGTTGCGTAGTTTTGAATTCGACAACATCTAATGGTTCTTCCAAAAATAACTCCTGGTCCGAATCTGCATAATTCCTCACCTCCATCCAGCTTTGCCCTGAAACTGCCCTATAGATCCCTTCCGAGATCTCCATGTCCTTCTTTACTATGGTTCTGTTTATTACGAAATCTCCGTATTTCAGTCGCACCGGAACAGATATGACCCTTTTAGATTCGGCTTCTATTGAATATAACTCTGATGGTCTGTAGGTCTCGAAGTGGATCTTCTGTTTCACCTTTGCTACCTCAAACCACCCTTTCTGTATGTCAATAACCGTCTTCATTTGCAACATATCTACTCCGATCAACCCTTCAAAGAACTGATGAAATTTAAAGAGAAACATTCTCATCTTACCAATTCCTCCTAACTCGGTGAACATTGGTAAGACTGCCTCCCTCTCAACTTCAAATGACTGTGCAATAATCTTAATGGCTATTGGGCCCTTCAATTTCCTTATGTACTGGGATGTACCAATTCTGGTCGAATAAATGAAAAGGTTGATCCTGTATCGATTAACAGTTTTATTGATCTTTCGGGCAACGTTGAATGGCTTTTCCTCGTTCCTAAATATCCTGTGGATTGCTCGAGGCTGACTGAGGAAAATTTGTGTCATCCTCCTGAATGTTATGCAGCTGGCCACTGTTCGAGGCCCTACTGCCGCTCCTATCCGCAGTGCCGCTTGAATTAAACGATCTCTTAGAATTGTTTGAATTATAAGACTGCCTGGACTGTCCTGAATTGTTCGAATTCCTGGACATCCTGGACTGGCCGCTGCCTTCTGTGTTTGATTGTGGTTCAATTGCTAACTGTCCCCTGCCACTGTTGGTGCCATAACCATTGCTGTTATACCCGTTGTTATAGTTTGAGTTGCCATAATTGTTACTATTATAACCGTTGTTGTTATTTCCGTTACAATAGTTGTTGTTGTTGTTATAACCGTTCCACTGTCTACCTCGGTTCGCTTGGCTCTGATTCCATCGGGAATTTTTGTTCTGATAACTGCGATTCGGACCTTGATAGCCTGTAGACTCCCCCTGGTTGAAATTACCTGCCCTACATGGATTGCCCATCATCGGGTATGGAATTCCGAAACCTGGCCATCCATTCATACTTGGCATGGCAAATGGCATTGAAAACGGAGGAGGATTGTTTCCTCCCCACTGGTACTGCGACCAAATGCCTGTTTCTCTGTGAGCTTCCAAAATCGGTGGCTCTTCCTTCTTCTGATCCTGTTTCTCAGTTTCTTTAATAGCCTTACCTCGCGACTCTACCGACCCTTGAGTTTTAGGTTCTGAGCCGCCACCTTCTAAGGCAACTAACTTTTCCTCCCTACAGGCTATCTCATAAGGCTTGGCTATATTTGGAACCCCCATGTTCCTTATGGTTACACCTATCGGTCCTTTTAGTGCTGAAATAAAGGCGTTGAGCACCATTTCCTTATACCATTTAATTTTCTCACTCCTTAGCAGTATGCTGTTCTCTCCTGTTTTGGTTAAACTCACCAAAGCTTTCCTCAGTGTCATAACCCTACTGTAGAGGGCTTCTACGTCTAGTTTTTTTTTTGGTTTGATATGGGTTAGCTCCATTATCAAGTCGTGCTCAGATCGTTTGTCCTTAAAGTGGGAGATCAATATTCTTTTGATCTGATCCCAATTTAACTCCGACTCATCCTAATCTAACACCTTGTCTGCCGCCCCTACTATCTTGCTTCGAAAAGCCCATAGTGCTATTACTCCTATATTCGATCTCTCTTCTCCTCTAATCAGACCTAATATCTGTTCCACTGCTGCTATGAACCCATCTAATTTTCCCCCTTCGCCGTCATATTTGGGGATAATTTCCACCAGGTCAATTACCTTGATGGCTTCCAATACGCTTGGGGTTGTTGACCCCTTGTCTCCGTATCTGTGCACTGTTGTGCTGTGCTAAAATTGCTGTGTGCCTAGCCTTCTGACTTATTACTTAATAAGAGGTGTGTGCAAAGCGCTAATCCGCTGTGTGCTTAATTTAGTATTTGGACTTATCAATTAATAAGATATGTGTTGTGATAAGCGGTGAGCCGCTGTGTACTTATCTTAATTATGTAGTTGATCGCTTAGTAGGCTACGTGTTGAATTTCCAAATTATTGTGTAAATTATAAGTCGTTGGTTTATTTTAATTATATTTATTTACCACTCTCCCGTTAGGGCGAGGGTCACATAATTCGGGTATTTATAAGGCGTAAGCCTCGGAGTATGATTTAAAACTAACTTAAGAATTCGGTCCCAGTTCAACTCCAGGCCTCTGGTCCGCAGCGGAACTGCTGGCAGAAGGCCAGGTCAGCACTTCTGCGTCAGGCCAATCACTCGCTCCGCGAGTGCTCCGTGCGGGCTCCGGGCAATTGCACCTGGAGTACGCGATTAGCAGTTTGTTTAGTGCGCGTGCAGACCACCGGATATGGCCTGCAATTCAGCAGTTTCACTCCGTGAGAACTGCTTGTGTTAACTTATATATATAAGTTAACTCCAAAGGAGTTTCAATTAAATAAAAAAAATATTTTTTTATTTGTGTTAGGACCGTAAGGTCTTTATTAATTGATTGCAAAAACAGAACTGATTTTAGTTTTACAAATTTGTCCCTACCTAACTTCGCTGCGCTGCTTTGATTTTTGCTGTACCCTCTGGCTCGCTGATTCTTACGGAAATCGGGCAGACGCTACGTCTGCACTTTTATGTTATGCAGGTGCCACGTATGTTTCGCAACCGGACGCTCGTGCGACCCCAAGTACCTTTGTTGACGAGTGTTGAGCAAGCGGATACGCGTGCAGCTCCAAATGTTCTTATCAAAACATTTGTGGTGTTAACTCTTCCACCTTCAAAAACGAACGTCCCTGTTCGTTCTGGTCGGGTACGTTGATAATGACAGGAGTTTCGGCGATGTTGATCTTTCCCCTCGTCTTGATCGTCATCCGTATTAGGGCCAAGATGATAATGATGGTACGTATACGTATGGTGGAGGCGTTAGCCTCCAAAAGATATGTCGACCAGGTGTGATGTCGTCTTCACTAAACTTATCGTCTTGATGTTTTTAGCATTTAATTCTTTCATCAGGCCACTTCAGGTTGCAAGATTGCTGGCATTGGCTTGGCGTAGACGGCATCTTTTGCTTCGAATTTTTTACCCTTTGCTTCTATGGTGGAATTGTTGTAGGTTACGAGGAACGTACCGTTGAGGCTGGTGGTCTTCCCGTCAATATTAATTGTTCCCGTGAAGCTGTTCAGCAAGATGGTCCCTGGTAGCAGCTCTTTGGGACGTGTTAGTTATTTGATCTGGTGCAGTTGGCAGGTTTCCCCTTTAGTAAGTTTGGTAGGCAGGGCGAATTGCTTATTTCTCTTATATTTCTATGTTTACAGATGGTTATTTCATTGTATTTATTACAGCTTACAATTTTTTAGAAACGTTTTTCCTTACATTTAATTATATTCTCGCTTTCTATTTTATTGACATATTGTTCGATTCTAATTGGCTTAATCAATATCTCGCTGCAAAGTTCGGAATTTTTTATGGGAATTTTTATGACGTATATTAACATTGGACCATTGCTCGCTATACTTATCTCCGCTATATGCAGTGCTTCTTCGAAATTGACATATGGCATTTGATCTGTTTCTAGTACCTTCTTTATCTGTCTAATTTCCTCATCTCCTAATATCAGAAGACTGGTTATTTCGGCTTTTGCCCATTGCACCGCATGGTTGAGATTCATGGAACATAATGGAGGTACTTATGTCTCTTTGCGCATTTCCCTCATGTTTTAGACTGTTGGTAATGCTATTGGTAGCCTGAGTAATGTTATTTATCTTTTCTATAATGGCTCTGTTTAAAATAACTTGGTTATTATTATTTGTCAATACTCCATTAATCTTCTCCTGTATTATATCGAAATCCCTGCTATCGGGAGATCCCGCTAACCATTTCCATGCGCTACCTAACATTTCGATGTGCCTTTTCTTCTTATTCTTAACTCTTAGATTGTCGATTAATGTTTGGGATTTCTTAACTTCCTCAATGATAAACGGTAGTATTGGGTCATATGATTTTAGTTTGGTTTTTGCTGTGGCGTTAATTTTTTCAAGAGTGTTCTGGTATTGTTCTAGATCAATCACATGAATTCATTGAAACGTTCCTGTCTGTACTTTTGCTAGTCCAGTCGTCAGCGTTACTATTTCGGAATTGGTGTAATCAATTATTTGTACTTCAGCTGTGCATGCAGCCAGTAAGAACCTGTAAATGAAGTTTTAGTTTCGTATTAGTCCTTTGTAAATAACTCTTCCTGTTTCTGTCAAAACAGTTGTGTTCCTGTCCTCTTTTACTATTTCTTTCTTGTATCTAGATGACAGTTTGGTTCCCAATCTTTCGTTGTTCTTTACGTAAATTTCGTCGCCTGCCTTATAGGTTTTTACAAAGTCTTTTCTTTCGTTGTGGAATTCTAAATCTTTCTCCTGTTTATGTAAAGGTTTTTCAATGGTTTCTTGTCTTTCTGCTTCTTGTAGGTTAGGATCATTTGGTACTTTCCTACCAAAAAAAGATCTAATGGTTTTCTGTTAGTAGTGGAGTGAATGGAGTAATTGTATTTAATTATAGATCTGCCTATGAGATCTCTTATGGAACTATGGAGTTTTTCTGCCTTTTGACATCTCATGATTTCAGTTCAGGTTGAATGGAAACGTTCGATTTGTCCGTTTGCCGCGCTATGGTAGGGTGGAGTTTTGAACACTTCTATATTATATTTCTCCTGCATCATTATCATTATTGGACCTGAACTTATCGATTTTTCGTTATCTATAACCACGATTTTTGGTATACCAAAATTCCTTAGTACTTCCTCTAGTGGTTATTTCACATGTTGGGTCGCCCTGGACTTTACGATTTTCGCTTGCGCATATTTAGAAAACTTATCAATCGCGGTTAGGACAACTTGTTTACAGGTCAAGTACAGGTCAATATAGACAATATGACCTGGATATTGGGGTATTGGTGTTCTCTGTATATCGGGTTTATTCGGATGTCTCTCGTATTTGTGTTCTTTACAGAAGCTGCATTCTTTTACGATTTTCTCAATTTTGGCTCTCATTTGTGGGAAATAGAAGTTTTCTTATATTTGCTGTTTATTTTCTTTTGCACTACGATGAGCTCTTTTGTGTTCGTTAATCATTTTATTTTCCTGATCCGTTTCGTCCGTTAGGTCAGTTACTATTTTTGATGCAAATCTGGTCCTGAATTTACTAAAATGCTGCGGGTATACTTCTTGTAGGAGGCCTAAAGTGCGTTCGTCCGAGTGAAGTCCATTTATAACAGAAGCGTTTAGTCGTTTTTTTAAGATATCAACAAGTTTTCCAAAAGCGAATGAGGGTTCCTCTATGGTATGTCTATGATTGCTTGGAAAAATTATTTCAAATTTATAAGAGGCCTGGTTTCCTATTTTCAGTATTATTTGATTCTTGAAGACGTTTAGTGGCTCCGTGGCTATTGAAATTAGTTTTTCTGGCGAGCTGTTAATACTGTAAACTGTTGCGGTGAGGGTGTTTAGTTCATCATTTGTGTGAATGGGTGGTCTACTTAATGCGTCTGCTACTATGTTTGATTTCCCTGGCTTGTGTAAAAGTTCATGATTATATTCTTCAAGGATTGCTTTCCAGCGCTTTATTTGGTCATTCCTACTTTTGGGACTTGTGGCATACGTGAGTGATTCGTGGTCTGTGAAAATCTTAACTTTAGTGGAACCGTAAATGTAATTGCGAAGTGTCTGTACCGCCCATATGATGGCAAGCATCTCTTTTTTGTTTGGAACGTAGTGCTCCTCGGCTTTACTCAGAGTTCTTGAAATAAACATTATGGGTCTTGTAATGAGTCTCCAATAATAACACAAGTCTTTTTGTTGTTTATTGCAGCCGTCAGGCTAACTTAGGTTTTATTTGGTTTTTCTTATATTTTTTGGTTGGCAGAAATGGTTCTGCCAGTTCAACGTCTTCACGTGTCTGCGTTGTGAGTTTTGAATATATTTCGTCTTTGGCTAAGCCGCGTAGCTGCGCTGCCGGATACGCCAGCGGCGGAGCAGCTTTCTTATGTATATCTTATATATCTAGACTTATCGGGAGAGCGAGCTATGTATGTACTTATGTATTATGCATTTGGTCGGCGTGGGAATGCTGACCATGCACTTATACTTTGTAGCCTTCGAGTGTACGATCATGTTACATCCGCTTTGGGCCTTATTGGTTGCATAAACATAGCAACAAAGTGCTGCTATGTGTTATTATGTGCTATTGTGCTATTATGCTTACATGTTCTTAATATTACATAGGCACATACTACATCTCCCTCCCTTTGAAAAATAACTTAACCTAGTGAAGTTATTTTAATTATTAAATGCAAATTATTTATTTTTTTTTTTATTGTTCAGCTTGAACAATAGTATTATTAATATCAAAGTGGATTTTGTAATACTTAACTACTACTACTACTTCTAACTCTATGTCATTTACTTTTAAGTCGTAATTTTCCTTATTTTTCTCTTTATGTGCTTCAAGCAGTTTTCTTGCTCGAGCATATGCTACTTCTAACCTATATTTACTCTCCTTAGCGTAATCATCTATATTATATATTGGTTCTATGCTATGTAGCTTATTAAAATGTTTTGGTAAATTACTTATTCTACCGAAAACTAATTCATATGGACAGTAATTATGTACCATAGATGGGGTCGTGTTGAAGCAGTATACGAACTATTGAAGCCATACGTCCCAATCGGTTTTGTCCGCCGATATGTAGGATCGTATATACTCGTTTAAAGTTCTATGACTTCTTTCTACCACTCCAACTGTCTGGTGGTGATGAGCTGTTGATGTTTAATTTTTGATTTTCAAATATTAACATAGGTCAGTAATTATTGAATTCTTATACTTTGCTCCCATGTCCGTTATGAACGTCTTCATTGGACCGTACTTTATAATAAAAGATTCAAATATAGCTTTTGCGACTGTCTTTGCGCTTTTATTTGCTATTGGAGTGGCAACTAAGTACTCGGTTAAATCACATATGAGAGTGACTGCGTACTCGTTACCATTTTCTGACTTAGGTAGTGGACCAATTGTGTCCACGACAACTCTATCGAAAGCATATTCTTTTGTGTCAGTTATAGTCATTGGAGTCTTTGTATGCTTTGTTGTTTTTGCTTTTTGGCATTTGTGACATTTTCTCACGTACTCTTTTATGTATTTACTCATATTTTCCAGTAATAATGTCTTTTGACCTTGGCCAAAGTTTTTATAATGCCTGTATGACCTCTTGTATTGGATCATCATGTAGTGTAGACAATATAGCTTCTTTTTCTTTTTCATTATTTATTTGGGTCACCGGGATAAGTAGCGCTACTTTTAAATTCTTTAATATTTTATTGCCCATATTTTTAAATTCATCTATTGAAACGTGTTCAAAGATTTTCTTCCACGGTGCCATTTTGATTTGGCTGATATCATATATACCGGCTTGCAATTCAAGTCTTTGAAAAAATCGATCTAGATCAAGAACTCCATTAGTGTAAAGGCACCAACATCATACCTTCAATGATTTTCTTTCCATGTTTAAATAATAATATATTATCATTCAATTGCAATGTCACTACTTTTCGTACTTCGTCATTTGTTATGACTACGTATACGTTGGGCTCTGAAGCTTTTTCATTGGTTTGCTCATGCAAATCCAATTGTTCTTTTCCTGCGCAGGATTTTTGTCTACTTTGAAATCTTGTAGTGACTTTTAATATCTTTCCAGTAATTTCCCTTAGCTCTTTGATGGTTATTCTTGATAACTCATCAGCTACATGATTATCTTTGCCTTTTAGATACTCTACCTTAAAATTATATTCCTCTAATTCAAGCCTTATTCTTGTTAATTTAGAACTGGGGTTGACCATCGAGAATAAATATGTCAATGGTCTATGATCTGTTTTCACAGTGAAGTGTTTTCCGTAAATGTATGGTCTAAAATGTACTATTGCCCAATGAATTGCTGCTAACTCTTGTTCTGTTGTACTCTTATTGCTTTCACCTTTCGTAAAAGCTCTTGATGCATAAGCAACTGGGAGTTGGTGGCCATTGCGGTTTTGACTTAAAACTGAGCCACACGCTTGCTTGCATCTGTTATTATGCAAATCTTTGCTGAAGTCTGGGTACTGCAAGAGTGTTGGGTTGATTAGCTGAGATTTTAAATGTACGAATGCATTTTGATATTCATCTGTCCACTCGAACGGAACATTCTTTTTACATAATCTTGTTATGTGCCGCGAATAGTCGGCGAATTTTTTGATAAAACGTCTGTAGTAATTGCAAAATGCTACAAAACGTCTAGCGCTGTCCGCATCATGTGGAACTGGGTAGTTCTGAATGACATCTTTTTTTTTGTCATCCGGCAAAATTATTTTTTCTGTGCATTTATGTCCTAAAAATGTGACTTCATGCATGAAAAATGAACATTTTTCAGGATGTAACTTTAAGTTGTATTCCCTGCATTTACCAAAAACTTCAGTGAGGTTTTTAAGCATATGCTTTTCGGAACAACCGATGACTATTAAGTTATCCATATAAAGGAATGCCTGAGACGGTTCTATTCCGGAGAATGCTGTAGTCATCATTCTTTGGAATGAATTAGGCGCTATTTTTAAGCCAAATGGCAATCGCGTGAAACGATATGAGCCATTGTTGGTTGAGAAAGATGTTATATCTCTCGAGCCTTCATCCAGCTCGATTTGATGAAAACCTGACATTAAGGCAGGAAAAATATTTTGCTCGACCAAGTTGGCCCAAAATATCATCTATTCTCGGTAGTGGAAATTTGTCAGCTAAAAGTTTCTTATTAATTTGGCGGTAGTCTATTACTAATCTCCATTTATTTTTATCTGAATTTAGGCTTGACTTTTTAGGTACTAATAGCAAAGGGCTATTGTACTGTGAAACTGATGGTTCAACTATTTTATCTTTTATTAATTTCTGAACTTGGGCTTGCATTTCTTCTACTTGACTATGAGGACTTCTATAATTTTTCGTGTATACCGGCTCATCATCTTTTAATCTCAACTGTTGTTTATAAAAATTATTAACTGTTATTGGTTCTGATTCTAATGCAAATATATCTATATATTCGCTGCATATATTTTCTAATTGTGATTTGAACAATTCGGGGAAATTTTTCTTTAATTGAGATAAGACAGTTTTATTTCTATTTTCACTATTTGCCTGAACTACATTGTAGTTCGAAAGTGGCTCATATTTTAAAGTGTCCATATTGACTAATTGGTCAGAATCTGTCGTGTTTAAAATTCGGACAACTGTATTACTTGATGTTGCGATTGTATTTGCAACATAAATACCAGTTTGAATTTCCTGGTTTGGAATTAAAATGTTATCATCTTTTGATGATTAATTAATTATTAACCTTCGGACAACTTGGGATCTTGCTGGTAATAACGTTGTGTTAATACCAGAGCTGTATGTTATGGGAATGTAGATTGGAAATTTCAAATTGTTTGGTCTAATTATAAACCAATCTTCTTCTGGGTTTAAATCAATTTGGCAATTATACTATATATTTTACTGAAATCTATTCCTATTATTCCATCACACGGTATGGGAAAGTTTTTATCTACTAAATGAAAATCGTGTGGGATAATGTATTTACCTGTCTGTATCTCAATAAAAGTCTGTCCTCGAGACTGAATTTTCTGTTGGCTTATGCCTTGAATGTTTATTTTATTGGTTATTTGAATATTAGAAAATTTGTCAGAGTTCTCTTTGAGAATAGAGATATCTGCACCGGTATCAAGAAGAAAAACTAGTTTTACGCCTGTTTCGGCATGGATGAATGTAGAAAATATGTTGAGATTATAATTGATGGTGTATACTCTACGATCTTCTTCTACTGAGTACCTAAAGGCTGTTGCGAGTTTCCCTGATCTTGGATTACTCGTACATTTGCATTGCCGTTATAGTTATTCTGATTGTTGTTACGGCCTCTATTTCCATTATGGCGGCCTCTGTTATAGCCATTATAGCGGTTATTATTATTATTTCCATTATAGCGGTTTTGATAACCGTTATTCTGGTAACCATTATTTTGGTAACCGTTATTTTGGTAACCGTTATTTTGGTAACCGTTATTTTGGTTGCCTCTATTACTATTGTTATTGAAGCCTCTACCTCGGTTACCACCTCTATTGGCATTTCCGTATCCTCTGTTGGATCTGTTACCTCTAAAGTACATCACTTTATTGATGTCACCGGTAACTCTTGCACTCGTTCTTATGTATGCGCTTATCGCTGCATCCATAGTGGTGCAAGTCCCTGCTTCCAGTACTGTTTTGATACTTTCGTGCTCAGCACGATTTATCATTGTGTCAATTGCCTCTTTAGTACTTAGTCCAGTGGCATGTTCGAGAGGTATACCCTCATCGATAAAGGAAGCTTCTAATAGCTTTCTCATATAAAGAAAGCTTAGAGTTTCTTCAAAATCTTCTTTAAATATTATCTAAACCGTTAGCAGTGCTACGGTATCGTTTCTTAAAACAGTTGTTGTGCAATTTGTATATTTTATTAATGCATTGGACACCATAATTAGTGCAATTACAATTACTATTATGGTTATCCAGAACAAATCTGCATTTTGGACTTCCACTTTATTTATAACATTGGCTGTAGAGTCCACAGTTTTAGTGTCTATCAGACCCATTTTGGGTATACTACTTTTAGAGTTTGGTAGAAAATCTTCTTCATTTTTATATATGTTTTTAGTTTTACTTATTCCATTTGTCTCTATAGACATTTATATTTGGAATTATTTATTTATAAAATTTTTGTCAATGTTCGAAAGAAAAAAAAATTGTATTTTACATTGTTGCCTGCCTGATTCTAGATATGGCGCGCCATACCCGAGCACCTAGCATCGTTGTTTTCCCGATGCATCCGATTAGGATACTTTCCCGCCGAGTGGAAGTGCCCACGAGTTGTCTCGCTGCTCAAAGGGGTAGATAAGGACAAGTGTGAGCCCTCCTCATATAGAGGAATATGCTCGCTACCAGTCTTTGGTAAGGTGCTCGAGGCCATCATGGTGAATCGTGTGAGAGAAGTTCTTCCGGAAGGCTGCAGATGGCAGTTTGGATTTCGCCAAGGACGATGTGTGGAGGATGCGTGGAGGCACGTGAAGAGCAGTGTTGGTGCCAGCCCGGCGCAATACGTGCTCGGCACATTCGTGGACGTCATAGGAGCATTCGACAACGTCGAATGGAGTGCTGCACTCCGCCGACTAGCCAACTTGGGATGCAGGGAAATGGGCTTGTGGCAGAGCTTTTTCTCCGGCCGAAGAGCAGTGATCCGAAGCAGTTCCGGTACAGTGGATGTTCCCGGTAACTAGAGGCTGCCCACAGGGGTCAATCAGCGGTCCATTTATCTGGGACATACTGATGGATGCACTGCTTTAGGGTCTCCAGCCGTATTGCCAGCTGAGTGCATACGCGGATGACTTGCTCCTTCTCGTCGAGGGAAATTCCCGAGCTATGCTAGAGGAAAAAGGAGCACAACTGATGTCCATCGTAGAAGCGTGGGGAGCGGAAGTTGGCGTTGCCGTCTCGACCAGCAAGACGGTAATAATGCTATTGAAAGGTGCCTTGAGACGTGCGCCTACGGTGAGGTTTGCTGGAGCGAACCTTCCGTATGTGCGTAGCTGTCGGTACCTTGGCATCACGGTCAGTGAAGGAATGAAATTCCTCACGCACATAGCTTCGCTTCGCCAGCGGATGACCGGAGTCGTTGGAGCATTGGCGCGTGTGCTTCGAGCCGACTGGGGCTTCAGTCCTCGAGCCAGGTGGACCATATAAGACGGACTCATGGCACCTTGTGTGCTTTTTGGGGTGCCCCGGTATGGTATGACACCGCGGAACAAGTAGCCGTCCGGAGACGACTAGCCTCCTGCCAGAGGCTAATCCTGCTTGGATGCCTTTCGGTATGCCGAACAGTGTCCACAGTGGCACTGCAGGTACTTGGTGGAGCTCCCCCGCTTGACTTGGCTGCTAAGTTATTAGCGGTCAAATACAAGCTAAAACGTCGATACCCGCTGGAGGAGAACGACTGGCTTTACGGCGAGGACATTGCGTGTCTAAGCTGGAAGCAGAGGAAGACTCGCCTAGATGAGTGTTTACTGCAGAGTTGGCGGAACAGATGGGATGATGACAACGAACCAGGACGGGTGACGCATAGATTTATCCCATACGTCACTCTCGCCTATCGGGATCCAAGTTTTGGATTCTCGATGAGGACGTCTTTCCTGCTGACAGGGCACGGGTCGTTCAACGCATTTTTGCACGGGAGAGCCCTCAGCGATACCACCGCTTGCGCATGTGGAGATCCATATGAGGACTGGATGCACGTATCGTGCGTTTGCCCCCTATATGAAGATTTGAACCTTGATGGACGTGGAGTGCAGCGCTTTGGCGAAAACTGGACCTTCGAGAGAATCCTGAATGATAAAGAGAGGACTGAACGGCTGGCAGTGTTTGCGGAGGAAATGTTCCAGAGGAAGAGGGGTGTTTAGCCCAACATATTCGCCGTGTGGTTAGCGGGCGAGAATACTTCCACAGTCCCCTGTTGCTTGTCGTAAGATGCAACTAATACAGCGATAGGTTCCTCTAACCATGCTTGTCGGAGCAAAAGGAGAAGGCCCTTCAAGCCTCTTTTTCGGTACGACGGGTACCACAAATTGCGAAGAACTACGTTTTTCTTGTTTGGAAAGTGATTAAATCGGTGATTTAGTGCTCCGCGGAAATGGTGTGCAAATTTTCGTGTGATAAAAACGAGCGGTTTGGAAGTTATTAGCAATAAATTATTATAAATTATTTCAAATTTTCCACTCAGTCCGTGGTGCGAGGTGAGCTTTTTGAACAGTGGTGACAAAGCTTATTGGTGGTAGTCACTGCTCGTGTCAGTGAGCATACATTTGCTGGAGTCGACGGAAGGAGGAGCCACCATCGGAGTAATGCCGATGGAGAGTGACAGCGGGGCGAGTGCCTTAAGCGGATGCAGTGCCTCGAGGAAAGCCAGACGAGGCAGGCGTAGAAGCCATCTGGCCTCTAAGAGCTCGGCGCCAACGCAGGCGAAACTGGTTGCCTGGTTGCATCGAATGGAGTGCCAGAAACCGATGGTGTACTGGAGGAGGCGTTTTCGTCGCTGGAGGACGCCCGAGCGGCTACATCAAACGCTGCTATCGATGCTGGTGGTGGTGCGATCATTCGTACTCCTTCAGTTGGAGAGCTGCAGAAGGTGGTAGCATCAAAAAGATTCGCTGAAGTTGGACTGAATGTGGCACGGAATGCGGCCGAGAAGCCGAAGGTCGTCGTTTATGACGTCGACACAGCTATCGGCCCAGAGGAATTTATCAAGGAGCTCCATGAAAATAACTTCGATAGCGAAATGACTCTGTCCCAGTTTAAGAAGTCCGTGCACCTGGTGACCAAGGCGTGGTCGGTAACTGACGGCGCCACAGTAAATGTGACGCTAGAGTTAGAGGACCGGGCGATGGCGAAGCTTGATGTAGGTCGTGTTTACATCAAGTGGTTTTCATTTCGATGCCGATCACAGGTCCGCACATACGCCTGCCCCAGATGCGTGGGTTTCGACCACAAGGTCAGCGAATGCCGGCAGAAGGACAATGTTTGCCGCCAGTGCGGGCAACAAGGCCACACCGCGGCAAAGTGCCAAAACCCGGTGGACTGCCGGAACTGCCGTCACCGAGGGCAACCCTCGGGGCATTACATGCTCTCGAGCGTTTGCGTGATATACGGGGCGTTACTGGCGAGGGTGTAAGCTAGACATTAATGTTTAGCTTCATCCAAGCGAACTGTGACCGAGGCCGAGCTGCGACCATCGAGCTCGGAGTCCGACTCAGGAGATCGGAGTTTATGTTCGCGCTGGTGCAGGAGCCGTATCTCGGCGGGGACGGAATGGATGTGCTGCCTGAAGGAATGAGGGTTTTCACCGACCGGCGAGGGAAGGAAGGCAGCCATCCTAGTGGATCATCACGAAGCCATCTGTATGCCAGTGGAGACCCTCACCACAGATTATGGCGTATGTCTGGTCGTTAAAGGGAGTTTTGGCTTAATCTTCCTTTGCGCCGCATACTGCCAGTTCGATGCACCTCTGGCACCGTACCTCCGGTACATGGATGCGGTAATGCGCAATCCTGGGCCTCGACGCGAATGCAGTGTCCCCCATGTGACTTAGCAAGCTCTCTCGTCATGCCGAGGGGCAAGCTAACTACAGACGAGGTGAGTTGCTGTCTGAGTGCATGTTGGAGGCAGAGTCCCCGCCCAAAACCAGTCAACAGAGGTGTACACGTTCGATAATCACAGAGCTACTACCGATATCGACGTGACAATCGTCAATGAGGCAGCATCTATGTGGGCCACATGAGTGGAGAGTGGACGAGTGGGAATTGAGTAACCATAACATCATTACTGTTGTGGCCGAACCAACTGTAGCGCGCGCAGTTGAGAGCATAGCTCCTGTGCCGTTCTGGAACTTCTCCAATGCACGTTGGTGATTGTTCAAGGAGGAAATGGTGAGTAGAGCAGACGAACTTCCGGAAAACTTTTTAGAGTCGCCGTTGGACCAGCAAGTTTCGACCCTGCGCAGTATAGTACATAATGTATGTGATTAGTGCTGGGAAGGAAGTCAATTCGATCGCCCAGCAGGAGAGCACGTTGGTGGACAGCCGCCCTCTGCGCTGAAAGGCGCGAAGTCCGGAGACTTTGTCGCCTACTCCAAGATGAAAGGCGTCGCGATGACGGTGCCGCTATAGAGCTTGTAGTGGTCGAGCTGAGGCGTGCCTCAGCCAACTACAAGAAGCTCATTGGTAGGGCGAAAATGGATGACTGGAATCGCTTCGTGGGAGATCATGCCGACTACCCATGGGGGCGCGTCTACAAGAATTGCCGAGGCCGCAGAAAGTGCACGGAGATTGGGTGCCACCGCGTGAATGCCGAGCTGATCACTGATTGGGGTGACTATGCACGAGTGCTCCTCCGCAATTCCCAGTTGCGGAGTCCGAAGCACCGACAGCCATCGCGGAGGAAGTCCCACCGGCCCTCGAAGTATTCGAGGTTGATGTATTTGTTCCCGGTTGAAGAGCAGGCGCTCTCCCGGGTTGGACGGCATCAATGGCACTATCTGCAAGGCAGTCAGGCGCGCCATAGCTGAGCACCTAACATCGTTGTTTTCCCGATGCATCCGTTTGGGATACTTTCCCGCCGAGTGCAAGTGCCCACGAGTGTCTCGCTGCTCAAAGGGGTAGATAAGGACAAGTGTGAGCCCTCCTCATATAGAGGAATATGCTTGCTACCAGTCTTTGGTAAGGTGCTCGAGGCCATCATGGTGAATCGTGTGAGAGAAGTTCTTCCGGAAGGCTGCAGATGGCAGTTTGGATTTCGCCAAGGACGATGTGTGGAGGATGCGTGGAGGCACGTGAAGAGCAGTGTTGGTGCCAGCCCGGCGCAATACGTGCTCGGCACATTCGTGGACGTCATAGGAGCATTCGACAACGTCGAATGGAGTGCTGCACTCCGCCGACTAGCCAACTTGGGATGCAGGGAAATGGGCTTGTGGCAGAGCTTTTTCTCCGGCCGAAGAGCAGTGATCCGAAGCAGTTCCGGTACAGTGGATGTACCGGTAACTAGAGGCTGCCCACAGGGGTCAATCAGCGGCCCATTTATCTGGGACATACTGATGGATGCACTGCTTTAGCGTCTCCAGCCGTATTGCCAGCTGAGTGCATACGCGGATGACTTGCTCCTTCTCGTCGAGGGAAATTCCCGAGCTATGCTAGAGGAAAAAGGAGCACAACTGATGTCCATCGTAGAAGCGTGGGGAGCGGAAGTTGGCGTTGCCGTCTCGACCAGCAAGACGGTAATAATGCTATTGAAAGGTGCCTTGAGACGTGCGCCTACGGTGAGGTTTGCTGGAGCGAACCTTCAGTATGTGCGTAGCTGTCGGTACCTTGGCATCACGGTCAGTGAAGGAATGAAATTCCTCACGCACATAACTTCGCTTCGCCAGCGGATGACCGGAGTCGTTGGAGCATTGGCGCGTGTGCTTCGAGCCGACTGGGGCTTCAGTCCTCGAGCCAGGTGGACCATATAAGACGGACTCATGGCACCTTGTGTGCTGTTTGGGGTGCCCCGGTATGGTATGACACCGCGGAACAAGTAGCCGTCCGGAGACGACTAGCCTCCTGCCAGAGGCTAATCCTGCTTGGATGCCTTTCGGTATGCCGAACAGTGTCCACAGTGGCACTGCAGGTACTTGGTGGAGCTCCCCCGCTTGACTTGGCTGCTAAGTTATTAGCGGTCAAATACAAGCTAAAACGTCGATACCCGCTGGAGGAGAACGACTGGCTTTACGGCGAGGACATTGCGTGTCTAAGCTGGAAGCAGAGGAAGACTCGCCTAGATGAGTGTTTACTGCAGAGTTGGCAGAACAGATGGGATGATGACAACGAACCAGGACGGGTGAAGCATAGATTTATCCCATACGTCACTCTCGCCTATCGGGATCCAAGTTTTGGATTCTCGATGAGGACGTCTTTCCTGCTGACAGGGCACGGGTCGTTCAACGCATTTTTGCACGGGAGAGCCCTCAGCGATACCACCGCTTGCGCATGTGGAGATCCATATGAGGACTGGATGCACTTATCGTGCGTTTGCCCCCTATATGCAGATTTGAACCTTGATGGACGTGGAGTGCAGCGCTTTGGCGAAAACTGGACCTTCGAGAGAATACTGAATGATCAAGAGAGGACTGAACGGCCGGCAGTGTTTGCGGAGGAAATGTTCTAGAGGAAGAGGGGTGTTTAGCTTTTTGAACAGTGGTGACAAAGCTTATTGGTGGTAGTCACTGCTCGTGTCAGTGAGCATACATTTGCTGGAGTCGACGGAAGGAGGAGCCACCATCGGAGTAATGCCGATGGAGAGTGACAGCGGGGCGAGTGCCTTAAGCGGATGCAGTGCCTCGAGGAAAGCCAGACGAGGCAGGCGTAGAAGCCATCTGGCCTCTAAGAGCTCGGCGCCAACGCAGGCGAAACTGGTTGCCTGGTTGCATCGAATGGAGTGCCAGAAACCGATGGTGTACTGGAGGAGGCGTTTTCGTCGCTGGAGGACGCCCGAGCGGCTACATCAAACGCTGCTATCGATGCTGGTGGTGGTGCGATCATTCGTACTCCTTCAGTTGGAGAGCTGCAGAAGGTGGTAGCATCAAAAAGATTCGCTGAAGTTGGACTGAATGTGGCACGGAATGCGGCCGAGAAGCCGAAGGTCGTCGTTTATGACGTCGACACAGCTATCGGCCCAGAGGAATTTATCAAGGAGCTCCATGAAAATAACTTCGATAGCGAAATGACTCTGTCCCAGTTTAAGAAGTCCGTGCACCTGGTGACCAAGGCGTGGTCGGTAACTGACGGCGCCACAGTAAATGTGACGCTAGAGTTAGAGGACCGGGCGATGGCGAAGCTTGATGTAGGTCGTGTTTACATCAAGTGGTTTTCATTTCGATGCCGATCACAGGTCCGCACATACGCCTGCCCCAGATGCGTGGGTTTCGACCACAAGGTCAGCGAATGCCGGCAGAAGGACAATGTTTGCCGCCAGTGCGGGCAACAAGGCCACACCGCGGCAAAGTGCCAAAACCCGGTGGACTGCCGGAACTGCCGTCACCGAGGGCAACCCTCGGGGCATTACATGCTCTCGAGCGTTTGCGTGATATACGGGGCGTTACTGGCGAGGGTGTAAGCTAGACATTAATGTTTAGCTTCATCCAAGCGAACTGTGACCGAGGCCGAGCTGCGACCATCGAGCTCGGAGTCCGACTCAGGAGATCGGAGTTTATGTTCGCGCTGGTGCAGGAGCCGTATCTCGGCGGGGACGGAATGGATGTGCTGCCTGAAGGAATGAGGGTTTTCACCGACCGGCGAGGGAAGGAAGGCAGCCATCCTAGTGGATCATCACGAAGCCATCTGTATGCCAGTGGAGACCCTCACCACAGATTATGGCGTATGTCTGGTCGTTAAAGGGAGTTTTGGCTTAATCTTCCTTTGCGCCGCATACTGCCAGTTCGATGCACCTCTGGCACCGTACCTCCGGTACATGGATGCGGTAATGCGCAATCCTGGGCCTCGACGCGAATGCAGTGTCCCCCATGTGACTTAGCAAGCTCTCTCGTCATGCCGAGGGGCAAGCTAACTACAGACGAGGTGAGTTGCTGTCTGAGTGCATGTTGGAGGCAGAGTCCCCGCCCAAAACCAGTCAACAGAGGTGTACACGTTCGATAATCACAGAGCTACTACCGATATCGACGTGACAATCGTCAATGAGGCAGCATCTATGTGGGCCACATGAGTGGAGAGTGGACGAGTGGGAATTGAGTAACCATAACATCATTACTGTTGTGGCCGAACCAACTGTAGCGCGCGCAGTTGAGAGCATAGCTCCTGTGCCGTTCTGGAACTTCTCCAATGCACGTTGGTGATTGTTCAAGGAGGAAATGGTGAGTAGAGCAGCCGAACTTCCGGAAAACTTTTTAGAGTCGCCGTTGGACCAGCAAGTTTCGACCCTGCGCAGTATAGTACATAATGTATGTGATTAGTGCTGGGAAGGAAGTCAATTCGATCGCCCAGCAGGAGAGCACGTTGGTGGACAGCCGCCCTCTGCGCTGAAAGGCGCGAAGTCCGGAGACTTTGTCGCCTACTCCAAGATGAAAGGCGTCGCGATGACGGTGCCGCTATAGAGCTTGTAGTGGTCGAGCTGAGGCGTGCCGACAGCCATCGCGGAGGAAGTCCCACCGGCCCTCGAAGTATTCGAGGTTGATGTATTTGTTCCCGGTTGAAGAGCAGGCGCTCTCCCGGATTGGACGGCATCAATGGCACTATCTGCAAGGCAGTCAGGCGCGCCATAGCTGAGCACCTAACATCGTTGTTTTCCCGATGCATCCGTTTGGGATACTTTCCCGCCGAGTGCAAGTGCCCACGAGTTGTCTCGCTGCTCAAAGGGGTAGATAAGGACAAGTGTGAGCCCTCCTCATATAGAGGAATATGCTTGCTACCAGTCTTTGGTAAGGTGCTCGAGGCCATCATGGTGAATCGTGTGAGAGAAGTTCTTCCGGAAGGCTGCAGATGGCAGTTTGGATTTCGCCAAGGACGATGTGTGGAGGATGCGTGGAGGCACGTGAAGAGCAGTGTTGGTGCCAGCCCGCCGCAATACGTGCTCGGCACATTCGTGGACGTCATAGGAGCATTCGACAACGTCGAATGGAGTGCTGCACTCCGCCGACTAGCCAACTTGGGATGCAGGGAAATGGGCTTGTGGCAGAGCTTTTTCTCCGGCCGAAGAGCAGTGATCCGAAGCAGTTCCGGTACAGTGGATGTACCGGTAACTAGAGGCTGCCCACAGGGGTCAATCAGCGGCCCATTTATCTGGGACATACTGATGGATGCACTGCTTTAGCGTCTCCAGCCGTATTGCCAGCTGAGTGCATACGCGGATGACTTGCTCCTTCTCGTCGAGGGAAATTCCCGAGCTATGCTAGAGGAAAAAGGAGCACAACTGATGTCCATCGTAGAAGCGTGGGGAGCGGAAGTTGGCGTTGCCGTCTCGACCAGCAAGACGGTAATAATGCTATTGAAAGGTGCCTTGAGACGTGCGCCTACGGTGAGGTTTGCTGGAGCGAACCTTCAGTATGTGCGTAGCTGTCGGTACCTTGGCATCACGGTCAGTGAAGGAATGAAATTCCTCACGCACATAACTTCGCTTCGCCAGCGGATGACCGGAGTCGTTGGAGCATTGGCGCGTGTGCTTCGAGCCGACTGGGGCTTCAGTCCTCGAGCCAGGTGGACCATATAAGACGGACTCATGGCACCTTGTGTGCTGTTTGGGGTGCCCCGGTATGGTATGACACCGCGGAACAAGTAGCCGTCCGGAGACGACTAGCCTCCTGCCAGAGGCTAATCCTGCTTGGATGCCTTTCGGTATGCCGAACAGTGTCCACAGTGGCACTGCAGGTACTTGGTGGAGCTCCCCCGCTTGACTTGGCTGCTAAGTTATTAGCGGTCAAATACAAGCTAAAACGTCGATACCCGCTGGAGGAGAACGACTGGCTTTACGGCGAGGACATTGCGTGTCTAAGCTGGAAGCAGAGGAAGACTCGCCTAGATGAGTGTTTACTGCAGAGTTGGCAGAACAGATGGGATGATGACAACGAACCAGGACGGGTGAAGCATAGATTTATCCCATACGTCACTCTCGCCTATCGGGATCCAAGTTTTGGATTCTCGATGAGGACGTCTTTCCTGCTGACAGGGCACGGGTCGTTCAACGCATTTTTGCACGGGAGAGCCCTCAGCGATACCACCGCTTGCGCATGTGGAGATCCATATGAGGACTGGATGCACTTATCGTGCGTTTGCCCCCTATATGCAGATTTGAACCTTGATGGACGTGGAGTGCAGCGCTTTGGCGAAAACTGGACCTTCGAGAGAATACTGAATGATCAAGAGAGGACTGAACGGCCGGCAGTGTTTGCGGAGGAAATGTTCTAGAGGAAGAGGGGTGTTTAGCTTTTTGAACAGTGGTGACAAAGCTTATTGGTGGTAGTCACTGCTCGTGTCAGTGAGCATACATTTGCTGGAGTCGACGGAAGGAGGAGCCACCATCGGAGTAATGCCGATGGAGAGTGACAGCGGGGCGAGTGCCTTAAGCGGATGCAGTGCCTCGAGGAAAGCCAGACGAGGCAGGCGTAGAAGCCATCTGGCCTCTAAGAGCTCGGCGCCAACGCAGGCGAAACTGGTTGCCTGGTTGCATCGAATGGAGTGCCAGAAACCGATGGTGTACTGGAGGAGGCGTTTTCGTCGCTGGAGGACGCCCGAGCGGCTACATCAAACGCTGCTATCGATGCTGGTGGTGGTGCGATCATTCGTACTCCTTCAGTTGGAGAGCTGCAGAAGGTGGTAGCATCAAAAAGATTCGCTGAAGTTGGACTGAATGTGGCACGGAATGCGGCCGAGAAGCCGAAGGTCGTCGTTTATGACGTCGACACAGCTATCGGCCCAGAGGAATTTATCAAGGAGCTCCATGAAAATAACTTCGATAGCGAAATGACTCTGTCCCAGTTTAAGAAGTCCGTGCACCTGGTGACCAAGGCGTGGTCGGTAACTGACGGCGCCACAGTAAATGTGACGCTAGAGTTAGAGGACCGGGCGATGGCGAAGCTTGATGTAGGTCGTGTTTACATCAAGTGGTTTTCATTTCGATGCCGATCACAGGTCCGCACATACGCCTGCCCCAGATGCGTGGGTTTCGACCACAAGGTCAGCGAATGCCGGCAGAAGGACAATGTTTGCCGCCAGTGCGGGCAACAAGGCCACACCGCGGCAAAGTGCCAAAACCCGGTGGACTGCCGGAACTGCCGTCACCGAGGGCAACCCTCGGGGCATTACATGCTCTCGAGCGTTTGCGTGATATACGGGGCGTTACTGGCGAGGGTGTAAGCTAGACATTAATGTTTAGCTTCATCCAAGCGAACTGTGACCGAGGCCGAGCTGCGACCATCGAGCTCGGAGTCCGACTCAGGAGATCGGAGTTTATGTTCGCGCTGGTGCAGGAGCCGTATCTCGGCGGGGACGGAATGGATGTGCTGCCTGAAGGAATGAGGGTTTTCACCGACCGGCGAGGGAAGGAAGGCAGCCATCCTAGTGGATCATCACGAAGCCATCTGTATGCCAGTGGAGACCCTCACCACAGATTATGGCGTATGTCTGGTCGTTAAAGGGAGTTTTGGCTTAATCTTCCTTTGCGCCGCATACTGCCAGTTCGATGCACCTCTGGCACCGTACCTCCGGTACATGGATGCGGTAATGCGCAATCCTGGGCCTCGACGCGAATGCAGTGTCCCCCATGTGACTTAGCAAGCTCTCTCGTCATGCCGAGGGGCAAGCTAACTACAGACGAGGTGAGTTGCTGTCTGAGTGCATGTTGGAGGCAGAGTCCCCGCCCAAAACCAGTCAACAGAGGTGTACACGTTCGATAATCACAGAGCTACTACCGATATCGACGTGACAATCGTCAATGAGGCAGCATCTATGTGGGCCACATGAGTGGAGAGTGGACGAGTGGGAATTGAGTAACCATAACATCATTACTGTTGTGGCCGAACCAACTGTAGCGCGCGCAGTTGAGAGCATAGCTCCTGTGCCGTTCTGGAACTTCTCCAATGCACGTTGGTGATTGTTCAAGGAGGAAATGGTGAGTAGAGCAGCCGAACTTCCGGAAAACTTTTTAGAGTCGCCGTTGGACCAGCAAGTTTCGACCCTGCGCAGTATAGTACATAATGTATGTGATTAGTGCTGGGAAGGAAGTCAATTCGATCGCCCAGCAGGAGAGCACGTTGGTGGACAGCCGCCCTCTGCGCTGAAAGGCGCGAAGTCCGGAGACTTTGTCGCCTACTCCAAGATGAAAGGCGTCGCGATGACGGTGCCGCTATAGAGCTTGTAGTGGTCGAGCTGAGGCGTGCCGACAGCCATCGCGGAGGAAGTCCCACCGGCCCTCGAAGTATTCGAGGTTGATGTATTTGTTCCCGGTTGAAGAGCAGGCGCTCTCCCGGATTGGACGGCATCAATGGCACTATCTGCAAGGCAGTCAGGCGCGCCATAGCTGAGCACCTAACATCGTTGTTTTCCCGATGCATCCGTTTGGGATACTTTCCCGCCGAGTGCAAGTGCCCACGAGTTGTCTCGCTGCTCAAAGGGGTAGATAAGGACAAGTGTGAGCCCTCCTCATATAGAGGAATATGCTTGCTACCAGTCTTTGGTAAGGTGCTCGAGGCCATCATGGTGAATCGTGTGAGAGAAGTTCTTCCGGAAGGCTGCAGATGGCAGTTTGGATTTCGCCAAGGACGATGTGTGGAGGATGCGTGGAGGCACGTGAAGAGCAGTGTTGGTGCCAGCCCGCCGCAATACGTGCTCGGCACATTCGTGGACGTCATAGGAGCATTCGACAACGTCGAATGGAGTGCTGCACTCCGCCGACTAGCCAACTTGGGATGCAGGGAAATGGGCTTGTGGCAGAGCTTTTTCTCCGGCCGAAGAGCAGTGATCCGAAGCAGTTCCGGTACAGTGGATGTACCGGTAACTAGAGGCTGCCCACAGGGGTCAATCAGCGGCCCATTTATCTGGGACATACTGATGGATGCACTGCTTTAGCGTCTCCAGCCGTATTGCCAGCTGAGTGCATACGCGGATGACTTGCTCCTTCTCGTCGAGGGAAATTCCCGAGCTATGCTAGAGGAAAAAGGAGCACAACTGATGTCCATCGTAGAAGCGTGGGGAGCGGAAGTTGGCGTTGCCGTCTCGACCAGCAAGACGGTAATAATGCTATTGAAAGGTGCCTTGAGACGTGCGCCTACGGTGAGGTTTGCTGGAGCGAACCTTCAGTATGTGCGTAGCTGTCGGTACCTTGGCATCACGGTCAGTGAAGGAATGAAATTCCTCACGCACATAGCTTCGCTTCGCCAGCGGATGACCGGAGTCGTTGGAGCATTGGCGCGTGTGCTTCGAGCCGACTGGGGCTTCAGTCCTCGAGCCAGGTGGACCATATAAGACGGACTCATGGCACCTTGTGTGCTGTTTGGGGTGCCCCGGTATGGTATGACACCGCGGAACAAGTAGCCGTCCGGAGACGACTAGCCTCCTGCCAGAGGCTAATCCTGCTTGGATGCCTTTCGGTATGCCGAACAGTGTCCACAGTGGCACTGCAGGTACTTGGTGGAGCTCCCCCGCTTGACTTGGCTGCTAAGTTATTAGCGGTCAAATACAAGCTAAAACGTCGATACCCGCTGGAGGAGAACGACTGGCTTTACGGCGAGGACATTGCGTGTCTAAGCTGGAAGCAGAGGAAGACTCGCCTAGATGAGTGTTTACTGCAGAGTTGGCGGAACAGATGGGATGATGACAACGAACCAGGACGGGTGACGCATAGATTTATCCCATACGTCACTCTCGCCTATCGGGATCCAAGTTTTGGATTCTCGATGAGGACGTCTTTCCTGCTGACAGGGCACGGGTCGTTCAACGCATTTTTGCACGGGAGAGCCCTCAGCGATACCACCGCTTGCGCATGTGGAGATCCATATGAGGACTGGATGCACGTATCGTGCGTTTGCCCCCTATATGCAGATTTGAACCTTGATGGACGTGGAGTGCAGCGCTTTGGCGAAAACTGTACCTTCGAGAGAATTCTGAATGATAAAGAGAGGACTGAACGGCTGGCAGTGTTTGCGGAGGAAATGTTCCAGAGGAAGAGTGGTGTTTAGCCCAACATATTCGCCGTGTGGTTAGCGGGCGAGAATACTTCCACAGTCCCCTGTTGCTTGTCGTAAGATGCAACTAATACAGCGATAGGTTCCTCTAACCATGCTTGTCGGAGCAAAAGGAGGAGGCCCTTCAAGCCTCTTTTTCGGTACGACGGGTACCACAAATTGCGAAGAACTACGTTTTTCTTGTTTGGAAAGTGATTAAATCGGTGATTTAGTGCTCCGCGGAAATGGTGTGCAAATTTTCGTGTGATAAAAACGAGCGGTTTGGAAGTTATTAGCAATAAATTATTATAAATTATTGCAAATTTTCCACTCAGCCCGTGTTGCGAGGTGAGCTTTTTGAACAGTGGTGACAAAGCTTATTGGTGGTAGTCACTGCTCGTGTCAGTGAGCATACATTTGCTGGAGTCGACGGAAGGAGGAGCCACCATCGGAGTAATGCCGATGGAGAGTGACAGCGGGGCGAGTGCCTTAAGCGGATGCAGTGCCTCGAGGAAAGCCAGACGAGGCAGGCGTAGAAGCCATCTGGCCTCTAAGAGCTCGGCGCCAACGCAGGCGAAACTGGTTGCCTGGTTGCATCGAATGGAGTGCCAGAAACCGATGGTGTACTGGAGGAGGCGTTTTCGTCGCTGGAGGACCCCCGAGCGGCTACATCAAACGCTGCTATCGATGCTGGTGGTGGTGCGAGAGTTGGAGAGCTGCAGAAGGTGGTAGCATCAAAAAGATTCGCTGAAGTTGGACTGAATGTGGCACGGAATGCGGCCGAGAAGCCGAAGGTCGTCGTCTATGACGTCGACACAGCTATCGGCCCAGAGGAATTTATCAAGGAGCTCCATGAAAATAACTTCGATAGCGAAATGACTCTGTCCCAGTTTAAGAAGTCCGTGCACCTGGTGACCAAGGCGTGGTCGGTAACTGACGGCGCCACAGTAAATGTGACGCTAGAGTTAGACGACCGGGCGATGGCGAAGCTTGATGTAGGTCGTGTTTACATCAAGTGGTTTTCATTTCGATGCCGATCACAGGTCCGCACATACGCCTGCCCCAGATCCGTGGGTTTCGACCACAAGGTAAGCGAATGCCGGCAGAAGGACAATGTTTGCCGCCAGTGCGGGCAACAAGGCCACACCGCGGCAAAGTGCCAAAACCCGGTGGACTGCCGGAACTGCCGTCACAGAGGGCAACCCTCGGGGCATTACATGCTCTCGAGCGTTTGCGTGATATACGGGGCGTTACTGGCGAGGGTGTAAGCTAGACATTAATGTTTAGCTTCATCCAAGCGAACTGTGGCCGAGGCCGAGCTGCGACCATCGAGCTCGGAGTCCGACTCAGGAGATCGGAGTTTATGTTCGCGCTGGTGCAGGAGCCGTATCTCGGCGGGGACGGAATGGATGTGCTGCCTGAAGGAATGAGGGTTTTCACCGACCGGCGAGGGAAGGAAGGCAGCCATCCTAGTGGATCATCACGAAGCCATCTGTATGCCAGTGGAGACCCTCACCACAGATTATGGCGTATGTCTGGTCGTTAAAGGGAGTTTTGGCTCAATCTTCCTTTGCGCCGCATACTGCCAGTTCGATGCACCTCTGGAACCGTACCTCCGGTACATGGATGCGGTAATGCGCAATCCTGGGCCTCGACGCGAATGCAGTGTCCCCCATGTGACTTAGCAAGCTCTCTCGTCATGCCGAGGGGCAAGCTAACTACAGACGAGGTGAGTTGCTGTCTGAGTGCATGTTGGAGGCAGAGTCCCCGCCCAAAACCAGTCAACAGAGGTGTACACGTTCGATAATCACAGAGCTACTAGCGATATCGACGTGACAATCGTCAATGAGGCAGCATCTATGTGGGCCACATATATGGAGAGTGGACGAGTGGGAATTGAGTGACCACAACATCATTACTGTTGTGGCCGAACCAACTACAGCGCTCGCAGTTGAGAGCATAGCTCCTGTGCCGTCCTGGAACTTCTCCAATGCACGTTGGCGATTGTTCAAGGAGGAAATGGTGAGTAGAGCAGCCGACCAGCAAGTTTCGACCCTGCGCAGTATAGTACATAATGTATGTGCGCTGGGAAGAAAGTCGATTCGATCGCCCAACAGGAGAGCACGTTGGTGGACTGCCGACCTCTGCGATGCAAGGCGCGAAGTCCGGAGACTTCGTCGCCTACTCCAAGATGGAAGGCGTCGTGATGACGGTGCCGCTATAGAGCTTGTAGTGGTCCAGCTGAGGCGGGCCTCAGCCAACTACAAGAAGCTCATTGGGAGGGCGAAAATGGATGACTGGAATCGCTTCGTGGGAGATCATGCCGACTACCCATGGGGGCGCGTCTACAAGAATTGCCGAGGCCGCAGAAAGTGCACGGAGATTGGGTGCCACCGCGTGAATGCCGAGCTGATCACTGATTGGGGTGACTATGCACGAGTGCTCCTCCGCAATTTCTTCCCAGTTGCGGAGTCCGAAGCACCGACAGCCATCGCGGAGGAAGTCCCACCGGCCCTCGAAGTATTCGAGGTTGATGTATTTGTTCCCGGTTGAAGAGCAGGCGCTCTCCCGGATTGGACGGCATCAATGGCACTATCTGCAAGGCAGTCTGGCGCGCCATACCCGAGCACCTAGCATCGTTGTTTTCCCGATGCATCCGATTAGGATACTTTCGCGCCGAGTGGAAGTGCCCACAAGTTGTCTCGCTGCTCAAAGGGGTAGATAAGGACAAGTGTGAGCCCTCCTCATATAGAGGAATATGCTTGCTACCAGTCTTTGGTAAGGTGCTCGAGGCCATCATGGTGAATCGTGTGAGAGAAGTTCTTCCGGAAGGCTGCAGATGGCAGTTTGGATTTCGCCAAGGACGATGTGTGGAGGATGCGTGGAGGCACGTGAAGAGCAGTGTTGGTGCCAGCCCGGCGCAATACGTGCTCGGCACATTCGTGGACGTCATAGGAGCATTCGACAACGTCGAATGGAGTGCTGCACTCCGCCGACTAGCCAACTTGGGATGCAGGGAAATGGGCTTGTGGCAGAGCTTTTTCTCCGGCCGAAGAGCAGTGATCCGAAGCAGTTCCGGTACAGTGGATGTACCGGTAACTAGAGGCTGCCCACAGGGGTCAATCAGCGGCCCATTTATCTGGGACATACTGATGGATGCACTGCTTTAGCGTCTCCAGCCGTATTGCCAGCTGAGTGCATACGCGGATGACTTGCTCCTTCTCGTCGAGGGAAATTCCCGAGCTATGCTAGAGGAAAAAGGAGCACAACTGATGTCCATCGTAGAAGCGTGGGGAGCGGAAGTTGGCGTTGCCGTCTCGACCAGCAAGACGGTAATAATGCTATTGAAAGGTGCCTTGAGACGTGCGCCTACGGTGAGGTTTGCTGGAGCGAACCTTCAGTATGTGCGTAGCTGTCGGTACCTTGGCATCACGGTCAGTGAAGGAATGAAATTCCTCACGCACATAGCTTCGCTTCGCCAGCGGATGACCGGAGTCGTTGGAGCATTGGCGCGTGTGCTTCGAGCCGACTGGGGCTTCAGTCCTCGAGCCAGGTGGACCATATAAGACGGACTCATGGCACCTTGTGTGCTGTTTGGGGTGCCCCGGTATGGTATGACACCGCGGAACAAGTAGCCGTCCGGAGACGACTAGCCTCCTGCCAGAGGCTAATCCTGCTTGGATGCCTTTCGGTATGCCGAACAGTGTCCACAGTGGCACTGCAGGTACTTGGTGGAGCTCCCCCGCTTGACTTGGCTGCTAAGTTATTAGCGGTCAAATACAAGCTAAAGCGTGGATACCCGCTGGAGGAGAACGACTGGCTTTTCGGCGAGGACATTGCGTGTCTAAGCTGGAAGCAGAGGAAGACTCGCCTAGAAGAGTGCTTACTGCAGAGTTGGCAGAACAGATGGGATGACGACAGCGAACCAGGACGGGTGACGCATAAATTCATCCCATACGTCACTCTCGCCTATCGGGATCCAAGCTTTGGATTCTCGATGAGGACGTCTTACCTGCTGACAGGTCACGGGTCGTTCAACGCATTTTTGCAAGGGAGAGCCCTCAGCGATACCACTGCTTGCGCTTGTGGAGATCCATATGAGGACTGGGTGCACATATTGTGCGCTTGCCCCCTATATGCAGATTTGCGGAACCTCGATGGACTTGGAGTGCAGCGCCTTGGCGAAAACTGGACCTTTGAGAGAATCCTGAAAGATCAACAGAGAACTCAACGGCTGGCAGTGTTTGCGGACGAAGTGTTCCGGAGGAGGAGGGGTGTTTAGCCCAAAAACTTCGCCGTGTGGTTAGCGGGCGAGAATACTTCCACAGTCCGCTATTGCTTTTCGTAAGAGGCGACTAATATAGCGACAGGTTCCTCTAACCATGCTTGTCGGAGCAAAAGGAGGAGGCCCACCGAGCCTCTCTTTCGGTACCACGGGTTGTGCAGCTATCCAAGACTGCACATTGAGGTAGGCCCCCTGGTGGGAGTATCGTGGTGGCTGTGGTTGGTACCCATATCGCGGGTAGAGCCTTCGTGTTCGACGTTTGAGTTACGGTGCTGGTTGCGCAAAACTCGGGTGTTGTGACCCAGAGATCAGTAGAGATTTTAGGTAGATCTCGCTCCTCAGCAAGGGGGAGTGCTTGCCCGGCAAGCAAGTACTCGAATTGCTACCGGGGTGGTCGCTATGTACATAGCTATAGCTTCTAGTCCGGAACTCTTGTCTGGCGTATCCAGACACATGCACCATATGCTCACTTGTGGGTGTATAGGGTGTCGTGGTTGTAATCCCTTCAGTGTGGAACGCGCCACGTAAAACAAGTTCGGAGGGATCCGAAAAGTCGTCGTTGCCCTTGACTCGCTGGGGTCCATGGTCCACAGCGGTATCGTTAGTTCACGGTGCGTCCTCTTTGTGCCCGCACCGTTACCGTTCGACCTCTTTGTGCCCGCACCGTTACCGTTCGACCTCTTTGTACCCGCACCGTTACCGTTCGACCTCTTCGCCCTTGGCCAGCGGAGTGCAAGGTCCACCGCGGTACCGTTAACTCACGGTCTTTCCGCTTTGCCCTTCATCGCGGCTGTTGCTAGGCCGCTCCCCTACACGAGATTTGTGGGGAGTTTTACGACTCCTCACATCTCCCCCTTCCTTCGGAAATTTTTAAAAACTGTTGGTCCCGGCGGTCCTCCGCCCCGGTATCCCTTCGTATTGGCCGCTTCCCTGTTCCTTCCATCCGGTGCTGCTGTCGATTCTGCTCCATCTGTTCGACATTCAAATTCTCCCGCCTTCCACTCACCGATCATCCCTGTATGGTATCTTATGTAGTTACCGCTTTATTTAATTACTAAGTACAATATATTGTTGTTTTATGCCGTAAGCTTGCTGCGCGGCGGAGCTGAAGTTCCAGTGAGCCCAATCTGACGATATCAGAAGATATCGTCCTCCAGGAAAGGTCTTGGCGTTAGTACCTGTTTTCGCCGTGATGCCAGACCGGGCTTCAGTCTGGGCGCCACATCTACTCCCCCTCCAGTGACTTCGCCAGGTTGTGAAGGTAACGGTAAAAATTCTGGAGCTGCAGGTGCAGGGCTCGGTGGTGTAGGTGGCTGCGAAATCTGTTGGTCAGGCAGTGGATCCTCGTGGTGGTCTTCGCAAGCGTCAGCTTCAGCTAAGAAGGCAGGCTTGAGGAGATCGACTGATATGGCCTTCTCTTGTCCATGAATGCCGATGATGTAGAACTTGTCATCAACCCGGCGTATTACCCGATGAGGTCCCGTGTAAGGGGGCTCGAGTGGTTTCTTAACAGATGCCACTCGCTTGAAGACCTGCGTACAAGTTCTCAGGTCCTTACAAATGAAAACAGGTGGTTTAGCGTGATGCGCTGCAGGAGTAGGTCGGGCCGCCCTGATATGTTGACGTAGTTGCTCGGTTAGTCGGCGATTCCTGCTGAAGGCGGTTGGAGTGTGCGATTCAAAAAATTCATTGGGGATACGAATAGTGGTGCCAAAAAGCATTTCGGCTGGCGATGACTGGAGGTCCGCCTTAAACGCCGAGCGCAGCCCCAACAGAACTGTAGGCAGGAGATCCGGCCATGCTATGTGAGACTTACACATCAGGGCGGCCTTGAGGGATCGGTGCCATCTCTCCACGATGCCATTTGACTGAGGGTGATATGCGGTTGTGCGAATCCTTTCGGCTCCAATTAGTTTAGCCAGCTCAGCAAACAATGAGGATTCAAATTGAGTCCCCTGGTCCGTTGTTATAGTGAGTGGGCAGCCAAACATGCAGATCCACTGTGTATACAGAGCTGTCGCCACAGTCTCCGCGGTGATATTGGATAGTGGAATAGCTGCAGGCCATCGCTGAAGCGGTCGATGATGGTAAGACAGTAGCGTAAGTTACGGATTGTGGGAAGTTCAATCAGATCGACGTGAATGTGCTCGAAACGATTGTCAGGAACATCGATCTTCTCCACCGGGCTGCGTGTGTGGCGATGGATTTTGGCCCGCTGTCAAGGAACGCATTGTCGACAACAGAGGGTGGCATTACGGTTAATTGCTGGCCAGACAAACCGCTGTTTAAGTAATTTTGCAGTTGTACGGCCGCTGGGATGCGCCAATCCATGTACTGCATCAAAAGCTTGGCGTCTCAGACTTTTGGGTAAATATGGCCGCTCGCGTCCACCCGAGATGTCACACCAGATGTCTAGGTTGTCGATGTTCCTAACTTGTAGAACCAGGGAAGTGGTTTGGGAGAGCTCAGCCATTTCATCGTCGGTTTGTTGGGCCTCGAATATCGCTTGAGCACTGAAGGTAGACGGCATGCTTATGGTGTTGATGCGTGAGAGGGCGTCTGCCACTGCGTTGTTTTCCCCGGGATTGTACACTATCTCCGTTGAGAATTGGGAGATAAAATCCAATTGGCGGAGTTGTCGAGGCGATGCTTTGCTTGCTTTCTGCCTGAAAGCGTATTGTAATGGTTTATGGTCGGTTTGGATGATGAATGGACGACCCTCTAGAATGTGCTTGAAATGGATGATACCAGCGAAAATAGCCAGGAGCTCGCGATCATACGTGCTGTAGCCTTGCTCTGCCGGAGATAGTTTCCGCGAGAAAAACCCGATGGGACGCCAAACGTTGCCGACTAGTTGTTCGAGAGCAGCACCGATCGCTGTATCGGAAGCGTCCGTTTTAAGGACGAGGTGAGCCGATGGGGAAAGGAACGAAGAGCACGTGGAACGTAAAATTCCTTGCTTGCAGGCCTGGAATGCACTCTCCGCAGGGCCGGTCCAGGCTATTTCGCGCTTGTCATTTTTGGTTGCGCCTTTTAGGTAGTCTGTAAGCGGGATTTGAGCCTGAGCTGCGTTTGGGATGAGGTGTCGGTAATAGTTGACCATTCCCAAAAACCGGCGCAATTCCATGATAGTTTGAGGCTTGGGAAAATTGTTGATTGCTTGCGTGGAAAATAAGAAAATAACCTCACTTTTACCAAATTGGCACTTTTTAGGGTTAATTTGGAGGTGGTTCCTCTGCAAAATCTCAAAAATTGTCTGAAGGTGCTTCAAATGCTCCTCATGCGTGTGGCGCTGGAAGGTTTGCGCTGCATTGCGGAATCCGGGTGGCATGCCGACAAACTCGAAAAGCCCGAACGGTGTAGTGAGGGCTGTTTTCGGAATATCATCTGGAGCGACTGGGATCTGGTGGTAGGCACGCACCAAATCGATTGTGGAGAAAACCGAGCATCCATGCAGACGTTGAAAAATGTCTTCCCCATGGGGAATCGGATAGCGATCTGGAATAGTGGACGCATTAAGTTTGCGATAATCCCCAGTAGTACGCCATTCGTTGCTCCCCTTGGGGACCAAATGAATAGGACTGGCCCATTGACTGCTGGAGGGACGAATCACTCCTTGCTGGAGTAAGAGATCGAAATCTCGGCGTGCCGCTTTTAATTTTTCGCCTGTAAGCCGTATTGGCTTGTCGAAAACAGGTGGGCCAGTTGTTTGAATGCAATGCGCAACCTCGTTATGAATGCGGGTTGCTAAAGGCACATTAGGACGTGTGATCTGCACAAAGCGACTAAGAAGATTGGAGTACGGGCGATCTATTCCACTGGAACTTTGCACGTTGATTGTAGAAACGTTGTAGAGTTTTGCTTCTGCAACTTCTCCTTTGGTCGAAACAGCTTTTGAGGGATCCATAAGGCGTTTACCCTTGAGGTCGAGGATGAGGCCGTGGTGCGTGAGGAAATCTGCTCCAATGATTGCTGATTGGACGTTCGCAACGACGAACGACCAGGTGAAGTTACGCCGTAGGTTAAGACCAAAAGTTAGATTTAGCGTGCCGTAGGTATCAATTATAGACGTGTTGGCCGCGTAGAGTTTGAAGTCGTCTTTGCGACGATGCAATCCCTTGATTATCGAAACAGGTATAAGTGAGATGACTGATCCGGAGTCGATAAGGAATTTTATGTGGGTATTACGATCGATTATGTGAAGTCGGTACTCCTTTGAGAGGCGAGTGCTTGGAGGTCTGCTGTCACCAGTCGCCTGAACAGGTGACAGCTTCTTTAGTTTCCCTGCTGTGGCACCCAGGCACAGGGCGAGGAGCATTTTCGTGCATTAGGTCCGAATTTGGCATGATAAAAGCAGACACGTGGTGCTCGGAGTTGCTGCTGGTTGCGATCGGCTGAGCGAGAATGGCTGGGAGGCTGCATGTTCTGCAGAAGAGTTAAAGAGACCTTGATGGCAGCGATGTCGCGTTTCAAGTCGTCCACGACACTTGTGCCAGCAGCCGGCGCGTATTCGTGGGTGTTACCTCTGAATTGTGCCGAGGAGGACCCAGCAGCCATGACAAAAGAATCCGATTCCTCTTCCAAGAGATCGTCAGCGAGTGCAGTTTGCTCTTCCAAAGTTGCTGAGCGTAGGAGCTTCAAGCCCCGTTGTACGTGCTGCGGTAGCTGAGAGAGCCAGCGGACTCGCAAAGCGTCTGCAGACGCGCGACCATCAGCAAGTGTTGTCATTTGCCGAAGGAGCTGCGAGGGCTTCTTGTCCCCAAGGTCAAGCTCCAGTAAAGCGCGCTGCAACTGTCTGTCCGGCGATTCCGTAAATCGCTTGATAATAATCTCCTTCAGGTGCTCGTATTTTGCTTCCAAAATGGCGGTAGCTTGATGGTGGCAACCGACTCGACGACAGGAATAACGGTGCCTGCGCTGTTGCCGCGTTGAATTTCACCAGAGTCAGGCGAAGTTGGCGGTGCAGGCAAACAATCTCCGGTGTTCTGCATTTTGCTTATTGTGGGGTCACCAATATGAAACTCCACTCTCGCACCTGCTTCGCCACCTTTGCGTAGTCTGCGGTGCAGCCCTTGCGGTCTCCCGCCTGTTACGGCTGGCTTTCCGCCGCTCCCTTCTTTCGCGGCTGCTGTTTCGGCGTTCCTGTCCGATCTCTTGCCTTTCAGATCTGCTTCCACTGGCCTCCGCCATGCTAGCGAAGTCGAGGCTCCTCCAGCTTTATCCCGAGTGCTCTTGCTATGGCGGGAAAATCATCCTTCTTTAAGCTGTACGGCCACGACTTCCCCGTCTTGCTTTGTTTTCCTTTTGCCCGGACAATCACGCTTGGGCGCCAGATGTAACGAACTGAATTTCTTTATTTCGCTCGCTACTGATTGCAGCGGCTAGCTCAGAGAGTTCGTGCGTTCGTCTCACCAAATTCATGATTTGTGTGATTGCCCGACCAAGGAAAAGCAACGGCTTCTTAATATAGCCGTTTATTCTGCTGCTTCTTATATTATATCTTTGGAGACCTCACTACTCGTGCGGTGCTTCTCTTGGAACGCCTTGCCTCCGTGGTACTGCTTGCTCCTTGACGTGGACGACGAGTCGGCCCGGCCGGGACTAGGATGTTATGGGGCACGGTGTAACGTCCTGGGGCGAGGCAACGCTCGTCCTGGGACCACCTGTACCGACCACTGACTCCACTGACCCTTGTGGACAGGTCGGGTTCTTGCCTTTCCTTCTGAAGGTCATTCTGAAGGCCGGAACGGATTTAGGATGTTATGGTGCAGGGTGTATCGTCCTTGGGCGAGGCAACGGTCGTCCTGGGACCACCTTTGCTGGCCACTGACTCCAATGATCCTTACGACACGTCAGATCCTTCTCCTCCTCTCCCAGGATCTGGTGATTCGTCCTTCTGAGTCCTTCGGGCTTCTTACCGCCCGATGCTTGCACTGCTCCTTTTCTTCTCGTTTGACCGCGCGTTCACACTTCCGAGATCCTTCTGTTAACACTCCGACGCTCGGCCTCCTTCCACACGCGATCTCTCTGTCTCATTAACTGTCCCGCATCCGTGCTCGCCTCTACCCTTTATAGGCCGCAGGGATCCCGTTATTTCCCTTTTTGCGGACGGCTCGCTCGGATACAAGGTCCACGTATTGTGCCGTTGATTCACGGTGCGTCCTCTTTGCTCACGCACCGTTACCGTTTGACCTGTCTGCCCTTGACTCGCTGGAGTCCAAGGTCCAAAGCGGTACCGTTAGTTCACGGTCTTTCCGCTTTGCCCTTCATCGCGGCTGTTGCTAGGCCGCTCCCCTACACGAGATTTGTGGGGAGTTTTAAGACTCCTCACAAGCTACTATTCACAAAAACGCCACCACGCAGCGTTAGCGTGCCGGGCCGGCGACGTCCAGCTGACGCAAGGAGGACCTGCAGCCAAAAATATTCCTGAAGCAAGGACGAGCTGCGAAATAAAATATTTTTTTTGTTGCCCTGCGTGGCACACCACCCTCGATGCACTGCGCTGCATATTAATATTATACAAAATATTGTAACATTGAGCGGATCTTTTTCTGCTCTATGAGAAGAATGGCCCGTAAAGCCATACACCAATTAGGCAGGAAAATGTAACAATACCAAAAAAAAATAATTTAACAAAACAGAACAAAAAAAAAATCGAAACAAAAATATTTTTAACGTAAAATAAACTGAAACCCAAAAATAAGAAAAAATTATATTGTAATTACAATTTAATTAAATATATACAAAAATGAGTTGGTTTGGATCTGACGATAGTCAGACAAAACATAATACGGCCAATGTGGTCCATAACGTAAAAATAGTCGACCATACAGAAGACATTCAGTCACTGTGGTTACTCCATTTTATCTTGACAATTGTAACAGTCGCTCAGTTTATATTAACGCTATACGTTAAGCATAACAAAATAATAAAGAAGAATTATATCTTTGGGCCCAGATTGTACTTCCGACTGGAGAGGATCACCAATGAAAGCAAAGGATTCATACTTGCATTTTTTTTTTTTTTTTTTTTTTTACGCACGGGTCCCACGGCCACACCTCCCGCCCAACCGACCGAGGGGCGCTGCCGTGTATCGTACGGCTCGATTCGCGAGAAAATATAGACGCGATATAAAAAATAGAATAGGAACGAGGAAATGAATATAATGTTAAATAATAAATAAATATTAGTGTTAGTAGGATCTAATTATGTAATAGAAAAGATAAAATCGATTGCTTTAATAGCGGCAGAGAGTCAAGATTACAGATAATAGGATAAAGTCTATTATAGTCAGAACATAAAACTCTGTAAGGGTCATGCAACTCATAATTAGATCTACAATGATTTAAGATAAGGGGTATATAGTTTCTAGTGACTCTACTTGGAACCGAGAAGTTAAGCCGACTAATCAAGTCGGGACTCTCAACATCCCACGAATAAGCTTACAAATAAAGACTGTTCCAAGCATAGTTCTACGGTTAGCTAGGGATAGTAAATTAATTAAAAGTAGTCTACTGGAATAAGGAGGTAATATATGGTTTGCATCCCAATTTAGGCGCCGCAAGGCAAAAAGTAAGAAGTTTTTTGGACCGATTCAATGCGGTCCGAGTGGACTGCGTATTGTGGACTCCAAACAGGTGATCCGTACTCGAGAATCGGACGGACTAACGAAATAAATAAGGTTTTAGTCAAGTAAGGGTCTTCAAATTCCTTAGACCACCTTTTTATAAAACCAAGCACACCCCTGGCCTTATTGACAATAGATGAAATATGGTCAGAAAATTTTAGTTTTGGGTCCAGAAGAACACCAAGATCATCAACTCGTGTTATTCTGTCCAGAGGGCACCCACTTAGAGTGTAGGTCGTGCGTATTGGGTTGGCACGACAAAAGGTCATAACTTTACACTTGGAGCCATTTAAGTCTAATATGTTATCACGGCACCATATTTGAAATCGGTCTAGATCGGATTGTAAGTCCAAATGGCAAGAAGTGTCCTTGTACTGGAGGCATAATTTAACATCGTCTGCGTACATAAGTACACGCGAATGTTTTATTATTAAGGGGAGGTCGTTAATGAATAAGGTAAAAAAAAGCGGACCAAGATGGCTCCCTTGTGGGACACCGGATGTGACTCGGAGAATAGAAGATAACGAATTTTTAAAGAGAACTTGTTGTATCCTGCCATTCAGATAGCTTGAAATTCAATTTAGAAGATCAACAGGGAAACCTATAAGATCTAGTTTTTTTATTAGAAGGTAATGATTAACAGAGTCAAATGCTTTACTAAAATCAGTGTAGATGACATCTGTTTGAAGATTATTTTTGAAACCCTCTATTACGAAAGAAGTTAGCTCCAAGAGGTTAGTGGTTGTAGATCTGCGTTTCATAAAACCGTGTTGACACGGTGATATGATTGATCTACAAAGGTGCTGCAAATGAGGAGTGATAACATTTTCGAAAAGTTTTGGGATAGCCGACAATTTAGAGATTCCTCTGTAATTGCTTGCATCCAGTTTGCTACCTTTTTTGTGAAGAGGAATCACAAAGGACTCCTTCCATATATAAGGGAATTGTGAAGATTCCAAAGATAAGGTAAACAGTTTCAGTAGAGGCTTGCACAAGGCTTCCGCACAGAATCTGAGCACACAGCCAGGGATTCCATCGGGACCTGGCGAATAGACCGGTTTAACACGCTGAAGATCGTTTAGCAGTGAGCTTTCGTTTATAGTGGGGCAAAATATTTGATTCGACTTAGATACCGCATAAGAGTATGGCTGTTCGGAATGAGGTAAAGTTGAATATGTTGTTTGAAAAAACTTGGCGAATAGATCGGCTATTGCCTGATCCGATGTAACCGTAGTGTTTTCAAAAAATAGCGAGGAAGGGTGAGAACTTGTTTTTCGCTTAGTGCTAACGAAATTATAAAACTGTTTCGGATCCTGTGCAAATTGGAACTTACAACGGTTTAAATAATTTTTATAGCACTGAGCATTAAGCACGGTAAAGTTTAACCGAGCGCTTAAATATTTACAAAGGATGGGCTGAGAACCGGTATTTTTAAATTTCATATAGAGTCTGGACTTTACATTTCTTAGGTGTGTCAACTCTTTATTAAACCAAAGAGGTTTAGAGATTGACGGATAGTACATCGGAACACAAGAGTTAAAAAATGATTTAATTGCGGTATAAAACATATTAATCGCATCCGCCATTATGTTGCAGGAGTAAAGATCGGACCAATTAAAGCCAGCTATAAAATTGTTTAGCCTCCGAAAATTTGCCTTGCGAAAACAGGGAATTCGTTTTGTTGACTTCTCTGAATTTACTTTTAATACCGTACCTAAGTCGATTTCCACCTCGAAAGTAGGATGATATTGATCTTCAGGTTGAGTAAGAGGTACTACCCTGGACAGAAACACACATTCAGGACTTGTTACAAAACATAGATCCAAAAGTCGACCAAGAGAATTTGGAATATAATTAACTTGCGACAGCGATAAGTCGAGCAAGCCGTCAATAAAGTCATGTTGTGCTAAAGGGAGAAGGATATTCGATTGTTTTTCTGGGGACCACATTGTGCCAGGTATATTAAAATCACCTAGAACTACCAATTGGTCCCTGTCAGAAAGTTTATTCAAGATGGACTGGATAGCGGACAAATGATTCTGATATTCTGGGAATTCAGAAGATGGCGGAATATAGGAGCACGTAATATAAACTGATCTGTCGGAAAAAGACAGCTTTACACATACGAATTCCGAGTTACAGGAATCGTCCAAAAGTAACTCCTCCGACGCGAGGGTAGATCTAACCGCAATTAAGACTCCACCTCCCCGTCTGGAGGGACGGTCAAACCTATATATAGTGTACATACCTGGGAAGACTTCGGAGTTAAGTATCTCCGGCTTTAACCAAGTCTCTGTGAGCACTATAATATGGGATGCAAATGAAAGACTATCACAATACAATTTGATTAATTTGCTACGCAAGCCTATAACATTTTGATAGGAGATAGTAAGTTTTGTAGTTAGTTTTTTGAAGAGGAAGAAGATGAAGAGGCGGATGGTGCAGTGGTCTGGCCACGTGAGGGAAGTTTAATTCCCACGGGCACCTTTTTCTTATTTTTGATCTTAGCTTCAAACTCTTTTACCACCATACTATCCGGCCAAAAATCACCCGAACATATGGTCGAAAAGAGCTCGTTTGGGACAGTTATCTTGAAAGATGATATGTCTCTAGCGTAAGAGAAGTTAAATTTTTCCACTTTTATATTATCGGCTTTGGTTTTGTCTTGTATATAAGACAATACATCCGACGATGTCAGGGGAAAGCCGAGAAACAAAAATTTGTTTCTTTAGTGGAACCACCGCGAGGGGTTTTGGTGCTGCAGATTGTATTTCTGACGCGCCAACTTGTGCCGGTAGTCCGGACTCAATGTTCCCTTGTGGTGGTAAACTAATCGAGACAGGTGGAATCACTGGTTGAGAAACCAGTGCAGACAATTCGGAATTTTTAGCAATCACAGGGTGGGGTCCATCCAGAGCTGATTGATCGGATTGCTCCGAATCTTTTTTAGCTGCCGATCTTAGCAGCATATGTGGATTTGCTGCGATTGACAGCTGATCAGTTGTGGAGTCCTGTTGATCATTTGCCCGTGGTTGCGGGGCCTTAGGCAGCCTACCACCAGCGGCTTTTTTGCGCTTTGGAGATTCATCTAATAGCTTAAGGCCATTAAACTGTGAATTAAGCACGGAAAGAAGATCATCGGCTCGACGAAAACTATCTCTAGCTACGCCAAAACTGTTGATCAGTTCTTTCAAGCCACCTTTAGTTTGGCGCATAAACGATTTCATCTCGTTCGCAACCACAAGGCAAGCATCACAACAGTAATTTAGATTTTTACCCTTTGCTAGGTCATCACTTGTACGGCCATTAAAACCAGCGCACTTAGTATGCACCATTCTATCACATAGCCAACAAGTCATTTTTGGCTGCTCAGGTTTTATAACCTGGCAACAATTTTTATAAAAGCAGACAACATTTACGGTTTCCATGTTTAAATGAAATCAGACCACTGTGCGTGCACGAAAACACAAAACCAAAACTTTCAAGCGAGCTGTTAAAAGAACCACACGAGAGCACGCTGAGAAATTTAGATTTTGTGTGGGAGAGCGAAAGAGAGAGAGAGAGTGAGATCGAAAAGTGCAGTTTATGTGCATGCAAAAAAAACAACACCAAACACCACTGCGAACAACGCACAAAAAGGGAGAGTAAACAAAACAAAGAGACGAAAAATGCAAACTACTTTGTATATTTGTTTAAACTACTGCACAAATCACAAAAGAATCACTCGCGAAGCGAACGGATCTTTAATAATTATGTTTAGATATATAATTATTATTGAAAATTATTTAAAAACCACGGCTGGTTTGACAAACACAAAATAAAAACCGGGGAGCAAAAAAAACACGACCGTTCGCTTTGAAAGCTAATCTTCTTTTTTGATCTTTTCAATGGTTGATCTTTTCAATGAGATTCCGCAGAACCTCTCGAACCTCGTCCTCTGAGTAGGAGGACTTACGACCTCTCTGATCAGTCGTAGGGAAGGGACGTACGATGTGCTCATCCTCTACTTCAGATTCATCCTCTAGTAGTGAGTTGATGGGAGACTCTATTTGATGATTGATGAGTGTCGCCGAACTTCCGGGGCTTACGGCATTTGACACCATGACAGGGTCATTGGATCCCGGACTCGGGGCCCTATCGTAATCGGAAGAGGAGGTTATTCCTCCCATTTCATCCTCTCTGTTCGCATCAGTTGCTAAGTTTTCAGTCAAACGAGGAAGATTTCGTATAACATCCGTTGTCGCTTGCCACACACCCTCAGGACGCTCTTGAATCTGCGGATCCTTTGCGCCTTTCCCATGGGAAGTCTTAGTTTTTTTAGTTGATGTATGTTACTTTTTTTCATGTTTAGGGATAAAAAAGTGCTCTTAATTGCTACCTCTGGGTTTGATTCATCGGAGTTAAAGGTATCCGTGGTGAATTGGGAGAGAAGTGCTGAATGCGAATTTAGTTTGCTCCGATGGTAAATGAGGAAATGTATGAGCCGATTAAACCTTCCCTGAACTCTGTTCCCATATTCTTTTTCATCCTCTCAAACTTTTCCACATCTGATTCTGTAAACTTGAACTGGTTGTCGGCCAAGTAATCATACCATCCCTTTGGATCCAAATCCAAGGGCCGAGGTTGCACATCAGGGGATTCAATATCATCCTCATCCTCCAGCAGAAGACCTCCCGCTCTAGACACCTCGTCAATGTCCCCAAAGACTCGTGTGTAAGTACCTGCTGTATAATGGATTAAAGCAATCCAAATTGCCATATGGGTGGTTTGTTGAATAGAGCTATCCAGAAAGAACATGGCATTTGCAGACCGAGTGCTCCCATGAGGGATCCTACTGCATGTACGAAGAAGTACATAATTCGATTGACAGTGGCGGAATAAGCGGATTTGGAAGTCATGAGGAAATCCACCTGGTACGGGAAGTATGATGACTGGAAGTCCAGCTCTTCAGATCCCTGGAACAGGTTAGTAAAATCTGAGCCCAGTTCCTTGGTAAAGCACCAGTATCCAATTAAGGCACACGACGAGTACCCGAGTATCTTGGATATATGGTTAATGGATGTCAATCCTGCACAATCTCTATAACGTGAAGAAACCGTGGCAATTCTCAAAGATGCTTGTGGATGAGACTTGAAGGCCGCTACCATCTCCAAGTAATCTGGGGTTGAAACCCACCCGGAGTACGTGGACCTGACATAGTCCAACTGATAGGGAAGCATTGTGAGCCCCTGCATATATCCCTTCATAATGTCGGTGATTCGATCTTGTATTAGCTTGATGTGAGTAGGATGTGAGGTCCTCAATAGTCTGTATATACTCAATACAATCAAGGCATGGGATTCCCCTGGTAAGACACTCTGGGTGGGGTATTCACCGATTGGGTAATCTGTCCCATCCTTAATAGTCACCAGATTCAGTGGAGTCAATACCTCATCAGCAGCTCCTATAACCACATTGTAGGATTTCCATTGTGCTGTGAGAGGAAACCCCTTGAGCTCAGCATAGAATTTGGCCAAAAAACATAACGCCATTTCGGACTTCAACTTGTTTGTCACAAGTCCCGACTTCACCACACCAGAAAGGACATCAAGGGATGCATCGCACTTCCTAATGATAACAACTAGCTTCTGATCTTTGTAAAACCTTTGAAGTTACACAATGAATCTAACCCCCCTCCGTTTGAAGTTCTTTATTTTTATGATCAAAGTGTGCTGCAGTTGGGTTCAGCTAACCCGCACATACATTGCTTATATCTATGTATTCTTACTTACATTTATACATATACATATGCCATTTTTCAGCCCGAAGGGGAGTCTACAAAACTCGTACTTCCCCTTGTTGATAGAGAACGCTGTCTTTTTCCTGTCTCTTTCAGCCAATTCGATTTGGTGAAACCCTGACTTGAGGTCCAGCGTAGTGAAATACTGGGCCTCGCCCAAATTTGACAATATAGTCGAAATGGATGGGATAGGGTATTTGTCGTCGGTTGTCTTATGATTTATTTTCCTAAAATCAATAACCAGACGCTTTTGTTTGTGACCCGATTCGTCGATGCTATTTTGTCGACTACCCATATCGGGTTATTGTAAGGGGACTTTGACGGTCGTATTATGCCATTCGCTAGAAGTTCTTTAACCTCTGCATTGACAAAGTCAGACACGCCCGTTGGATACGGATACAGTTTTGAGTAAACTGGTTCGTCGTCCGTTGGTGTGGTGGCAACCGTATTTATGTTGTACGGTAGGGACTCGTTAACGTCCGCAAATGCCTTTACCATTTTTTTGATCATACTATCAAAAGTTGGTCTGATAGCAGGAGGAACATCTGCGTCATTAATTTAAATATGGTTCACCTGTTGACATTTAGTGAACTCGATTTTTTCCATCCCATGGTCATGTTTAATGACGTTGTTTGTCAGATCTATATGAGCATTGATCTGTTTTAACAGGTCAAGGCAAATTATGCCATCAAAGTCATTAAGTGACTCTAGCATGAAAAAAAGGACTTTACACCGAAAAGGTGGATGGGGCATTTCTGCTTGATCTTAGTGTGCCCATGAATTGATTTGACTTGAAAAGGGCTGTCAACTGACACCCAATGTGCCAGTTCGGGAAGGGGTTTTATATAATTTTTTGAGGCCCCTGTCTCCATCAGAAGTCTGATAATTCGCCCTGCAACCGTTCGTCTTATGAACGGAAGCAAGGAGCTCCCGCTAAAAAATTACAGCTTTCGACTTCGGACAAATCGTCCTCAACCTGTGTCGTTTCATGCTGTGACCGTGACTCGTAGTCACCGCTACTCTCTTCTTGGGGTAGATGATTAAGGTTTTGTTGGGTCCTAATGGACTGGTCGCCGTGCCTTTGATTGTTCCAGTAACCCTGTGTGGGTTGCCTGGAGCGCGAGGAGGAATCCACCTCCATTGGCTCGGGACCCCGCCCTTGGGACTTTTGGTTGTTAAAGCGCTGTTTTGCGCTATTTGGGTTGGTCATTTCTGTCTTTTTGGTTCTTTTGGAAGTAGGGATTCCTGTTTTGAGGATTTTCTTCCTTTGCCTGTAGGGCGTTCTGACGCCAGTTCTGAGACTTTTGCGAATTTTGTTTTTGGGGTTTTTCCTCAAGGTGTCTTGGAAAATTTGCTGCGAAATAGCCTCTCTCATTGCTTGATTCAGCCTCTTGGGCTAGAGCTAAGGCTGGTTGGTCGGGAAGACTGCCCACTTCAGAGATTTTTTTAATCCTGAGACGAAAAAGTGAAGCGACTAACCTAGCAATAATGGCTTTAAAATTCAACACAGTGTTGAATGAGGCCAGCACAGCATCTGCTGGTCCCCTTACTTTGTTTCTGATTATAGCTACTGCCTGGTAGTGTCTTGAGGTGCCGCTGTATGGTTCGAAGACTTTATAAGCTGCGGAGCGGCTTGCCTCCACGAAACATAGTTTTCTATCTTTCCGTCGAACTCGGGGATGGACTTTGCTACATCTAAGGGATCATCGCAGCGGGTCCCTGGCACTATTTCAGCTTCTTGGAAAATTTCTATCTGTGGTGCAGAAACTCTAGCTTTACCAAGCTGGTTTGTCAGGGAGGCTATCTTTTCGTCAAATAAGCGGCCTTGTTGCTCAAGGGCTGCCTGCACCTTTGCCTCCATTCGGGCATCCTGTTCAGCATTCATTTTTTTGATTGTTCTAAAGTCCGCTCTAAGTATGAGGCTATTAGTTCGTCGCCACTACTGTCGTCCGCTCTGTTTTGGTATTGCCCTGGAACCAGCATAAAAAGACTCAAATCGTTTCGGAATTAATTTTTTGTTTAAGCTTATAGAGGCTCTTTAACGCTTTATTGCAACAGGCAGAAATTTATTTAAGTTTGTTTTTATAAACACTGAGCAGCTCTGAGTATTTTATTTACCTTATTCGAAAAATAAAAATGAACATCTCACTTACATTTTTTTATACATGAAATTCGAACTTCGATCAAGTGGTGTGGTGGCCGCTGCGATATGCTGTTTCCCGTCGGCCGCTCGTACTTGTTGATTTGATTTTTTTAACTCGCTCAGCTCTTTGGCTGGGGTTCTTAATTTTTTTGTATTTGTTGTTCTTTTTGTTGAAGAATAAGGTGAATTCTTGCACTGTTTTTGTGGTTTTTTTTTCCACTAAATTGGTTTTGTTGTGTTTTTTGTTTACTTTATTAAATCATACCGCGACTCTTTGCGTTAGCTCGAAGAGTTAGAGTAACTGGGTTACTTTCCGTGTGGGCGCCAATTAGAATACGACTGTTATTTATAAATTGTATTTATTTGTTTTTATTTATTGTACGTGACCATTGGAGAACAAAATTAAAACTGGAACTTAGGGCAAGCTCCGCCGGACCACGAAACCGCCGCTGCCGCTGGAAAGTCGGCATGGAAAGACGACATCCGGCGTAGCAGTGTTGTCAGAAAACTTAAGCTTGCGCGTGTTAACTTACACATTGCAACAGAGTGCTACAATGCGCTTGTATATTATGAATATATATAGGTACAGTGGTTAACCGATATGTGTGCATACTACACTATATCTGAGGATTTTAGTTTTATTTGATGAAATTTGCTTTTTAAGTCGAGAACGGAAAAAAGTTTGTTGTTACCCAATTGGGCAAGCACTTCATTTATCTCGGGAATAGGATATTTATCACCTATTGTTACTTTGTTTAGTTTCCTATAATCTAATACCATTCGTTATTTCCTTTCGTTTGAAGCGTCGAGCTTCTTGGGAACAATCCACACAGGTGAATTGTACGGAGAACAAGATGGTCGTATTATACCATTTGCCAAAAGTTCTGAAAGCTGTTTATTAACCTCGTCTTTAAGAGACATGGGATATTGGTAGAACTTAGAGTATACGGGTGTTTCATTGTTCGTGCGTATTTCTGCTATCACGTTAGTGGTGCACGTCAATTTTTCGTCTGGTTTTGAGAATAATTTGGGATAATTTTCAAGTAGATTTTCTAACTTATTTTTTTGATGATCGGACAAATGGTCTGTACGGGGGCTAATATTATTAAGTGAGTCACATTTAATACGCACATCTCGAATATTAAACAGGTGTGCCATTTTATAGTGTGTAATTTTAACGTTACCTCCAACTGTAACGGCTTGAAATGGTTTCTCGGTTGGAGCGGGGTTGCTAACTAAACAAGGTTTAATATAGTTTCTATTAGATCCTGTATCAATAAGTATTCTCAGAACTTTTGCTCCTACTTTCACCTCAAAATAAGGTAAGGAGGAGCTATTTACTCTAAAAAATGGAGGTCGGCGTATGGTTCTTGTCCTACATCGGTCCCGTAACAGTACTCGTGTTGGTCTTGGTATTCGTCTAACGTTTGTCCGTATTCTTTTGAGTCTGCTTGGCTGTACGCTAATTGTTCATATTTTTTTGTTCATTATCTGCGTTCTGGTCATTGCTACTAGGTGTAGTAGTGTCTTCATTCTGTTCCTTACTTTCTATATTGAAAGTACGTTGTCGTTTGTCACCCTGTGGAAAAGGGGGAATGGGGTTTCCTGGTCGTTTACCCATTTCCATGTTCGATGGTCTGTTAATATACTTCAATTGTCTTGTGCGGGTGCTTGGATCCACGTCCATAGGCCTACCTCAGGACGAGGTAGCGGCTTTGGTGCCGTGGGGCGATTCGGTATGAAAGTTGGGTTTGGTGTGAACGGCTGTCTTGCGTATAATTGTTGTGCGAATGGTTGTTGTACGTACGGTTGTTGTATTGCTGCTTGGTTGTTAAAGAATGTTTGTTGTGCATTGGTCTGCTATATTGTTGAGCTATTGGTACTCTTTGAGGCATGTTCTGAGTTGCTCGAGGAATTGAATTATTCAAGTATTGGGTTCTGGGCATTGGTATCGGTTTTTGGTTTGATCGAAAAACCGTAGATTGAATTCTGCCTGTAGCATAGTTTGATCGGTATGTTTGGTTCTCGATTTTCAAACACAGATGCAAAGCCTGAGGTAAATCTTCAGGCTCCTTCATTCCAAGAAGGCGAGGTAGATCTCCTCTCAATCCACGAATAAAAGTGTCTAGAGCTTTATCTCTGAAAAGCTTAGTCATCATTTGTTCTGACTCGCGAGATAATTCCATACAACCAACTTTATTCAGTAGTAAGGACAGGTGACGGTAAACTACCTAATGGAAGTCCTCTACTGTTTAATTGACACCCTCAGTAATGGTTGTCAATTGGTACTCCAATGTACTCAAATGGCGCTTATCTGCGTAGTGCATTGTTAAGCACTTTGAAATTGCATTCCAATCTAGTGGCACGTTATAGGATTCTAAGGCTGTGTCTGCATTGCCAACAATTTTGTTTCTTATGGTATGTATTATACCGAAATATTTAGCAGTGCTTTGTAGTGCCGCGTAGTTCTCTATGATTCTATCTACTCTCTTTTTCCATGAACTAAACTACCTAATGGAAGTCCTCTACTGTTTAATTGACACCCTCAGTAATGGTTGTCAATTGGTACTCCAATGTACTCAAATGGCTCTCCGCGGTCGCCTGAGAACTCTCGGATGCTTTTAACTACATCCGGTATTTTGTCTAAGTCGTTAAGATTTCCCCGATGTTGAGGCTGAATAGTTTGTTTTGGTACGTCTAAGAAGTTACTATTCGGGTTATTTTGTTGTCTGATTAATTGGGGAACCTGAGAAGAAATAGCTTCTGAAACTATTCTACTAATGTGTGCGTTAAGCTCTTGTTGGTTCATATTGACTCTGTGTTGTTCTGTCTGGCTTACTGAAAGAGTGGGGGGTCTAATTAAGTTATTAGAATTTGCCATTAACGGTCACGGAAAATTGGAAAATTTAAAATGTATTAATTTAAAATTTAAAATGTATTAATTGTATGTATTGTATTAATTCAGGTTAGTACAAATAGATATCGTAAATGTTTGTTTGTTTTTAAATATACTTTTTCTTCGTGAAAGTGATTCAACAAAATTTCGAAATATTTTAGTTAAAAACAAATTTTGTATGTGTAAAAACCTGTTTTCTTCCTTCTACTTTGGAGGGTCCTCGTGGGAATCGCAATGTTGGAAATTGTTATTCTACAGTATTTTGTAGTCAGTTGGTTGTTTATAATTTTACGGTGTGTTATATATTCACTTTGGTTGATCACTTCACTTTCATTTTCTTATAACTGTATTTTGTGTAATTTGTGTTCTTAATTTTACTTGTAATTTTTGGTTAATTTGTATTGTTAATATTTTCTTTTTAAATTTTCGTTTTTCCTAAGACTATCTTACGAATAAGTTATTGTTGCCATCCTTCCCGATCGTCTGGATTTTGTCCTGTTTGCTCTCTCTACTAAGGATCCAGGTGCGATACTTCTTTCGGAAGGTTCCGTGGGGACGGGCCTTGCACGGCGTTGGTCCTTGTAGGCGATGAGTTGCCTTTGAGTTGCTTTTAGGGCCACCACAGTGGGTGGGAGTCTTCCCTTTTATTTAACGGAACACGGTTATTCGCGACTTACACTTTTTTGTTTTTCGTCACGACGCGAGCGTAGAGGCGTTTTGCTCTTTTATTCGCTAACAATTAGAGGCTATTTTCTCTGTTATGTTATAAACCGGTCCCTGTTCGGGCGCCAGTTAATTTATAAATTTATTAATTAAAATAAATAAAATAAATGTTCAAAGTTAAGACTAAATTAAAGTTCTACTCTGATTCCCTAATCTGACCTTTTGTGAATCACAATATGGTGTAGTGCTGGCGGCGACGGTGGCAGCGACGAATCAAAGTTTGACAACAGTTTGTCAGTTGTGCAGTCGGCTGTAATTGGTTAATTGCATTTCTGCTGATGACTTCATAATAAATTTGGCCATTTCCTGTTGTTGCCAATATTTCGTACGAATTGCAGGTGCGCGTGTGAACTGTTTTGCAACTGCAGTTCAATGCTCTGATATTATGTTGGCGCGTGCAGGAAATAATGCAGACGCTGACCTAAGCTTTTCTTTATGAGATTTTGGTAAAGCGTGTTGTTAACTTATATATATTTTTATATTTATACTAATGGATAACTACTGCCTCTGTTAATTTAAGATTAATTATAAAATTTACTTATTGTCATACTTTTTAAGACAGATTGTAAATAAAAAGAGAGAGAGAAAAAAAAAAATAATAATAATTAGAGCAATTACAATTAGTATTATGGTTATCCAGAACAAGTCTGCATTTTGGACTTCCACTTTATTTATAACATTTGCTGTTGAGTCAACAGTTTTAGTGTCTATCAGACCCATTTTGGGTATACTACTTTTACAGTTTGGTAGAAAATCTTCTTTATTTTTATATATGTTTTTAGTTTTGCTTATTCCATTTGTCTCTATAGACCTTTATATTGGGAATTATTTCTTTCTTTTTCTATTTTTTCAATGTTAGTCAAAAAAAAAAATTTTCTTTTACATTATTGCCTGCCTGAATCTAGCTATGTCTTCACGGGCCATATTGGGTTAACAGGGCATAGTAGTTTATGCTCCATAAATATATATATATATTTATATTTATTGTTAATTAGTTAATATTTTAGTACTGCTGATGTTCATCTCCTGGTGTCAGCTGGACGTCGCCGGGGGTGGCAAGCTGACACCCCCTCGCTGCTGTCTATTTCTGGGCTGCTGATGATGTTGATGGCTGCTCACAAGTCCCCAGGCAGTGAGGACTCCAGGCTCCTTCGCAGTCCGGGGGGCAGGTTTTTTTTTTTGGCTTCGTTAGTGCAGGTGCTGGTGCTGGACATGCCTTTGGTTTTGGAACTTCATTAATTATTGTTATATTTTTAGTATTTTCTGAGTGAGTTTTCTCGAGTTTTTGGGTCTTTAATTCTGATAATTGCTGATATTGCAGTTAGTGGTCTAGCTCTGCATGTAGCCTTAGAGCTTTCGACCAAACCGGTGGCCTTTCCTGACCGTATATTAGCCACGGTGTTTTCCCATAACTCAATACAACTCTACTCACTCAGATTTTTCCTCACTTTTGGCAATTGTAAGTTCCATGTAATCATTCCTCGGTCTTCTTCCTCAGCCTTCCAGTCCAGTTTTCCTCCAATATGTGTTTATTATTTCGTAAATTTGTCCATCGTTGGACGACTGTCACGGTCGCCATGTAATGGGTCGTTCATTGATAACTCAAGTCTTTTGGTTTTGATTGCAGCCGTCAGGCTGACTTAGGTTTTTATTTGATTTTTATTTAATTTTTGTTTGGCAGAAATGGTTCTGCCAGTTCAACGTCTTTACAGTGTCTGCGTTGTGAGTTTTGAATATATTTCGTCTTAGGCTAAGCCGCGTAGCTGCGCTGCCGGATACGCCAGCGGCGGAGCGGCTTTCTTATGTATATCTTATATATCTAGGCTTATCGAGAGAGCGAGCTATGTACGTACTTATGTATTATGTATTATGGGAATGCTGACCATGCACTTATACTTTGTAGCCTTCAAGTGTACGATCATGTTAGATCCGCCTTGGGCCTTATTGGTTGCATAAACATAAACATAGAAACAAAGTGCTGCTATATGTTAGTATGCTATTATACTTAAATGTTCTTAATATTACATAGGCGCATACTACACCAATGGAGACGTGACCGGCTGATTACGGCTTTCGTTTTCGGATTCTAGCGTACTAAGCCTACTATTCATCTTTTTCATATCATCCTTCAAGGGATTCTTTCATTTCCTCGGAAGCAGACTGAATCGGACAGGCAGACGGTTAACCAAGAGTTTGTTCACTTAATACTTGAAACGTATCAGCGGAATTTAATTTTTTTATGAAAGCGCAAACTAATTATAAGGTATTTGCGGTATTTATTTTTAATTTTCAAGGAGCGTAAACTGGATGTAAATGTGGTTTCACTCAACCTTGACCATTGATGTATGCGTGTTGAGGTGTGTACTCATCTTAAAATCTGAGAAAAGATAATAATTTTTTAGAAAATTCGAATAATAATTGTGGACAATATTTTTTTTATATTAGTTTATGTTTAATGCTCGTTTATGTTCGTCTAACGTTTGTCCGTATTCTTTTGAGTCTGCTTGGCTGTACGCTAATTGTTCATATTTTTTTGTTCATTATCTGCGTTCTGGTCATTGCTACTAGGTGTAGTAGTGTCTTCATTCTGTTCCTTACTTTCTATATTGAAAGTACGTTGTCGTTTGTCACCCTGTGGAAAAGGGGGAATGGGGTTTCCTGGTCGTTTACCCATTTCCATGTTCGATGGTCTGTTAATATACTTCAATTGTCTTGTGCGGGTGCTTGGATCCACGTCCATAGGCCTACCTCAGGACGAGGTAGCGGCTTTGGTGCCGTGGGGCGATTCGGTATGAAAGTTGGGTTTGGTGTGAACGGCTGTCTTGCGTATAATTGTTGTGCGAATGGTTGTTGTACGTACGGTTGTTGTATTGCTGCTTGGTTGTTAAAGAATGTTTGTTGTGCATTGGTCTGCTATATTGTTGAGCTATTGGTACTCTTTGAGGCATGTTCTGAGTTGCTCGAGGAATTGAATTATTCAAGTATTGGGTTCTGGGCATTGGTATCGGTTTTTGGTTTGATCGAAAAACCGTAGATTGAATTCTGCCTGTAGCATAGTTTGATCGGTATGTTTGGTTCTCGATTTTCAAACACAGATGCAAAGCCTGAGGTAAATCTTCAGGCTCCTTCATTCCAAGAAGGCGAGGTAGATCTCCTCTCAATCCACGAATAAAAGTGTCTAGAGCTTTATCTCTGAAAAGCTTAGTCATCATTTGTTCTGACTCGCGAGATAATTCCATACAACCAACTTTATTCAGTAGTAAGGACAGGTGACGGTAAACTACCTAATGGAAGTCCTCTACTGTTTAATTGACACCCTCAGTAATGGTTGTCAATTGGTACTCCAATGTACTCAAATGGCGCTTATCTGCGTAGTGCATTGTTAAGCACTTTGAAATTGCATTCCAATCTAGTGGCACGTTATAGGATTCTAAGGCTGTGTCTGCATTGCCAACAATTTTGTTTCTTATGGTATGTATTATACCGAAATATTTAGCAGTGCTTTGTAGTGCCGCGTAGTTCTCTATGATTCTATCTACTCTCTTTTTCCATGAACTAAACTACCTAATGGAAGTCCTCTACTGTTTAATTGACACCCTCAGTAATGGTTGTCAATTGGTACTCCAATGTACTCAAATGGCTCTCCGCGGTCGCCTGAGAACTCTCGGATGCTTTTAACTACATCCGGTATTTTGTCTAAGTCGTTAAGATTTCCCCGATGTTGAGGCTGAATAGTTTGTTTTGGTACGTCTAAGAAGTTACTATTCGGGTTATTTTGTTGTCTGATTAATTGGGGAACCTGAGAAGAAATAGCTTCTGAAACTATTCTACTAATGTGTGCGTTAAGCTCTTGTTGGTTCATATTGACTCTGTGTTGTTCTGTCTGGCTTACTGAAAGAGTGGGGGGTCTAATTAAGTTATTAGAATTTGCCATTAACGGTCACGGAAAATTGGAAAATTTAAAATGTATTAATTTAAAATTTAAAATGTATTAATTGTATGTATTGTATTAATTCAGGTTAGTACAAATAGATATCGTAAATGTTTGTATGTTTTTAAATATACTTTTTCTTCGTGAAAGTGATTCAACAAAATTTCGAAATATTTTAGTTAAAAACAAATTTTGTATGTGTAAAAACCTGTTTTCTTCCTTCTACTTTGGAGGGTCCTCGTGGGAATCGCAATGTTGGAAATTGTTATTCTACAGTATTTTGTAGTCAGTTGGTTGTTTATAATTTTACGGTGTGTTATATATTCACTTTGGTTGATCACTTCACTTTCATTTTCTTATAACTGTATTTTGTGTAATTTGTGTTCTTAATTTTACTTGTAATTTTTGGTTAATTTGTATTGTTAATATTTTCTTTTTAAATTTTCGTTTTTCCTAAGACTATCTTACGAATAAGTTATTGTTGCCATCCTTCCCGATCGTCTGGATTTTGTCCTGTTTGCTCTCTCTACTAAGGATCCAGGTGCGATACTTCTTTCGGAAGGTTCCGTGGGGACGGGCCTTGCACGGCGTTGGTCCTTGTAGGCGATGAGTTGCCTTTGAGTTGCTTTTAGGGCCACCACAGTGGGTGGGAGTCTTCCCTTTTATTTAACGGAACACGGTTATTCGCGACTTACACTTTTTTGTTTTTCGTCACGACGCGAGCGTAGAGGCGTTTTGCTCTTTTATTCGCTAACAATTAGAGGCTATTTTCTCTGTTATGTTATAAACCGGTCCCTGTTCGGACGCCAGTTAATTTATAAATTTATTAATTAAAATAAATAAAATAAATGTTCAAAGTTAAGACTAAATTAAAGTTCTACTCTGATTCCCTAATCTGACCTTTTGTGAATCACAATATGGTGTAGTGCTGGCGGCGACGGTGGCAGCGACGAATCAAAGTTTGACAACAGTTTGTCAGTTGTGCAGTCGGCTGTAATTGGTTAATTGCATTTCTGCTGATGACTTCATAATAAATTTGGCCATTTCCTGTTGTTGCCAATATTTCGTACGAATTGCAGGTGCGCGTGTGAACTGTTTTGCAACTGCAGTTCAATGCTCTGATATTATGTTGGCGCGTGCAGGAAATAATGCAGACGCTGACCTAAGCTTTTCTTTATGAGATTTTGGTAAAGCGTGTTGTTAACTTATATATATTTTTATATTTATACTAATGGATAACTACTGCCTCTGTTAATTTAAGATTAATTATAAAATTTACTTTTTAAGACAGATTGTAAATAAAAAGAGAGAGAGAAAAAAAAAAAATAATAATAATTAGAGCAATTACAATTAGTATTATGGTTATCCAGAACAAGTCTGCATTTTGGACTTCCACTTTATTTATAACATTTGCTGTTGAGTCAACAGTTTTAGTGTCTATCAGACCCATTTTGGGTATACTACTTTTACAGTTTGGTAGAAAATCTTCTTTATTTTTATATATGTTTTTAGTTTTGCTTATTCCATTTGTCTCTATAGACATTTATATTGGGAATTATTTCTTTCTTTTTCTATTTTTTCAATGTTAGTCAAAAAAAAAAATTTTCTTTTACATTATTGCCTGCCTGAATCTAGCTATGTCTTCACGGGCCATATTGGGTTAACAGGGCATGGTAGTTTATGCTCCATAAATATATATATATATTTATATTTATTGTTAATTAGTTAATATTTTAGTACTGCTGATGTTCATCTCCTGGTGTCAGCTGGACGTCGCCGGGGGTGGCAAGCTGACACCCCCTCGCTGCTGTCTATTTCTGGGCTGCTGATGATGTTGATGGCTGCTCACAAGTCCCCAGGCAGTGAGGACTCCAGGCTCCTTCGCAGTCCGGGGGGCAGGTTTTTTTTTTTGGCTTCGTTAGTGCAGGTGCTGGTGCTGGACATGCCTTTGGTTTTGGAACTTCATTAATTATTGTTATATTTTTAGTATTTTCTGAGTGAGTTTTCTCGAGTTTTTGGGTCTTTAATTCTGATAATTGCTGATATTGCAGTTAGTGGTCTAGCTCTGCATGTAGCCTTAGAGCTTTCGACCAAACCGGTGGCCTTTCCTGACCGTATATTAGCCACGGTGTTTTCCCATAACTCAATACAACTCTACTCACTCAGATTTTTCCTCACTTTTGGCAATTGTAAGTTCCATGTAATCATTCCTCGGTCTTCTTCCTCAGCCTTCCAGTCCAGTTTTCCTCCAATATGTGTTTATTATTTCGTAAATTTGTCCATCGTTGGACGACTGTCACGGTCGCCATGTAATGGGTCGTTCATTGATAACTCAAGTCTTTTGGTTTTGATTGCAGCCGTCAGGCTGACTTAGGTTTTTATTTGATTTTTATTTAATTTTTGTTTGGCAGAAATGGTTCTGCCAGTTCAACGTCTTTACAGTGTCTGCGTTGTGAGTTTTGAATATATTTCGTCTTAGGCTAAGCCGCGTAGCTGCGCTGCCGGATACGCCAGCGGCGGAGCGGCTTTCTTATGTATATCTTATATATCTAGGCTTATCGAGAGAGCGAGCTATGTACGTACTTATGTATTATGTATTATGGGAATGCTGACCATGCACTTATACTTTGTAGCCTTCAAGTGTACGATCATGTTAGATCCGCCTTGGGCCTTATTGGTTGCATAAACATAAACATAGAAACAAAGTGCTGCTATATGTTAGTATGCTATTATACTTAAATGTTCTTAATATTACATAGGCGCATACTACACCAATGGAGACGTGACCGGCTGATTACGGCTTTCGTTTTCGGATTCTAGCGTACTAAGCCTACTATTCATCTTTTTCATATCATCCTTCAAGGGATTCTTTCATTTCCTCGGAAGCAGACTGAATCGGACAGGCAGACGGTTAACCAAGAGTTTGTTCACTTAATACTTGAAACGTATCAGCGGAATTTAATTTTTTTATGAAAGCGCAAACTAATTATAAGGTATTTGCGGTATTTATTTTTAATTTTCAAGGAGCGTAAACTGGATGTAAATGTGGTTTCACTCAACCTTGACCATTGATGTATGCGTGTTGAGGTGTGTACTCATCTTAAAATCTGAGAAAAGATAATAATTTTTTAGAAAATTCGAATAATAATTGTGGACAATATTTTTTTTATATTAGTTTATGTTTAATGCTCGTTTATGTTTCATTTGTGACGAGTGAATTTAGTGAACAGTTGAACTGGGCGCGGTGGTCCGTATTCTTCCTTTTTGGCCTTGGCCTACTAATGGTACGGTTGCCACACAATCCTGTGGGCTGCTTTCTCGGGTGCCTCTACACCACTCAGCCTATCCAGCAGATTACCACACACTTTAATCAAAGGTTACTTGGTTAATATTTCATTTATTCATTATTTTATTTCTTCTTTTCCTTTTACTTCGGCGCTATGCACATTGCACTCGCGATTAGGCTACAGCGAGTGTAGGCAAATCGCCGCAGTGGGTCCTACCACAGGCCTTTATTATTATTTTTTTATGAAGACGCTTAACCGAGAATTGTCGCAATCACATCCTGTCAAAGTGCTGTGTCTGCATTTGCAACATAGTAGCAGTTTCGAATCAGCTCATAAGGGCAATGACTGTTTTGGCGGCTTGGCGGGTGGTACCGAATCGTGTATACTCTGTACTGCGATATCGGTAACTCCTCCCCCCCTGGAATGAAGTGACGGCCACATCGAAGGAATGGCCGAAACGTAATTTAACGGAATTTCCACAGGGGTGATAATGGTGCTTCTTCTTTCAACATCAGGGTCAATATTGTGCATATGGTCTTCTCGTTTGACCGCGCGTTCACACTTCCGAGATCCTTCTGTTAACACTCCGACACTCGGCCTCCTTCCACACGCGATCTCTCAGATGATTTTTGGATACAGCACTTGGTACGCCGTTTAAACAAACCATAAAATCGGGAGAAACCAAATTTTTATGGTATCAAATATCGCATAAATCACACTGGTTGCAAAATGAAAGGAATATAGTGATTGAAGTCACCGTGTAAGGTGACTTCACCCATCCAGTGAACTTGCACATCAAGCAGCCCGAGACTTTGCAATCGTATTCCGAAACTTCAGTTTCAGATGAGCCCATAACGTTCATAACATTCATAACGTCAGCGTACATATGTTGTGTTGAATAGGCTCCGAAAATGGTAAGTCGAATCGCCCATAACGACTTCATTATAGTCTCCCGTCAATTGCTGATCAATCGAGCCGACACGGATAAGGACAAACGGAGTGCCAAGATGCTCATTATCTACAGCACTGGAAAGCAGCACATCGTCACCTTCAAGCTGCCCATCTATGCGTTTACAGTGCAAAAGCTGTTTCTCAAGATGAACCTTCATATGGAGGATAACATCACGATTGATTGCATGGAGAATGCCGGTGGTATTATCCATTTGGTGGTCTCTGTGGGACTCGCCATCGGTGATACCATTGCCGATACGATTGCCAAGGCGGAGGAGTTCTACAAGAAGGTGCATCAGTCCAGGTCGTCCGCTGATGCCGCTCCTCGCAACGCGGTGCCCGTTGAAGAGCCACCATCTCTTCCGGTTGTCAAGCCATCGGTGGTCCCTGTGGGCTTCGCCATCGGTGATACCGTTGCCGATACGATTGCCCATGCGGAGGAGTTCAACAAGAAGGTGCATCAGTCAAAGGCGTCCGCTGGTGCCGCTCTTCCCAACGCGATGGCCGTTGAAGTGCCACCATCTCGTGCGGTTGTCAAGCCATCGGAGACTTCGGTGGCCAACAATGGTTGCCAGCCAGCTGCAACTAAAGGCAAGAAGCACAAGAAAAGACATTGCGCTCCGGGAGACACCAATGCTGACAAAGCGATATCGTCGGTGAATCAAGACGTCAATACTTCCAAGACCAAGAAACATAAGAAGGGCCATTCTACAAAGGACAGGAATGGTTATCAACTTGCTGGTGCTCAAGACAACCCAGGTTCATCTGGCAATAAACAGGGAAATCAAACCCCTACGGGTAACACCTCAAATTCTCCAAAGAAGAGTAGTACTGCCCAAGTGATATCGTCGGTGGATCAAGACGACAATACTCCCAAGACCAAGAAACAGAAGAAGTGTCATTCTGCAGAGGACAGCAATGGTTATCAAGTTGCTGGTGCTCAAGACAACCCAGGTTCATCTGGCAATAAACAGGGAAATCAAACCCCTACGGGTAACACCTCAAATTCTCCAAAGAAGAGTAGTACTGCCCAAGTGATATCGTCGGTGGATCAAGACGACAATACTCCCAAGACCAAGAAACAGAAGAAGTGTCATTCTGCAGAGGACAGCAATGGTTATCAAGTTGCTGGTGCTCAAGATAACCCAGGTTCATCTGGCAATAAACAGGGAAATCAAACCCCTACGGGTAACACCTCAAATTCTCCAAAGAAGAGTAGTACTGCCCAAGTGATATCGTCGGTGGATCAAGACGACAATACTCCCAAGACCAAGAAACAGAAGAAGTGTCATTCTGCAGAGGACAGCAATGGTTATCAAGTTGCTGGTGCTCAAGACAACCCAGGTTCATCTGGCAATAAACAGGGAAATCAAACCCCTACGGGTAACACCTCAAATTCTCCAAAGAAGAGCAATGGTCTCCAGGGCGTGCAACCAGCTGGAGATGCTCTCGCAAGCTCCCAGTCAATCCAGTCGAAGGACCAAGTCGCACATGCCACTGTTAGCAAGAAATCGGAAGAGACAGCTGGAGGATCTCAATCGCGGGTGCAACCGAATGTTGCATCCATACCGGCACCAGCCGAGAAAGCAACTAGGGACACTATACCCACACCTGCAGAACGCGCAGAGAAGAGTCGCCTGCGCCGGAACAGCAACTGGATAATAAGCAGGGACTTTGACGATGAAGTCATTGTGCTGTTGAGCAGCGAGGATGAGGAGACCACCGCCGCCGACAATGGCCAAACAGAGGGAAGACTCTCCGTCGACGAGAATCCAACGCTTTTCACATATCCGCCCACCGGAACCGGTGGCCTGAGCATCACCATTAAGGACTATATGCGTCTCAAGGAAGGCTCATTTCTGAACGACATAATCATTGATTTTTATCTGCGCTGGCTAAAGAATAACATCATACCAGAGGGTCAGCGCGATAGGACGCACATCTTTAGCACATTTTTCCACATGAGATTGACCACAGAGACGAGTCCCAACAACACGAAGGAGCCGGTGGCCAAGAGGCGTCACGAAAGGGTAAAGAAGTGGACACGAACCGTGAATATATTCGAGAAGGATTTCATCATAATACCATTCAACGAGAACTCCCATTGGATACTGGCCATCATATGTTTTCCAAACCTGAAGACCTCCGTGGTTAACCATGATGTACAGACACCCGGCGAAGACATTCCAATCAAACAGCCATTGATTCTCATCTTCGATTCGTTGGAGAGCAACTCACGCTATCGACATATTGCCATATTGCATGATTACCTCAACTTCGAGTACAAGGCAAAGTATCCGAAAGAGCGGGCGCGCATCTTCAACTGGGATAATATGCCCGGTCTCATTGTGGAGGTGCCGCAACAGGAGAATCTCACCGATTGCGGCCTCTATCTGCTGCAGTATGCAGAGCAATTCTTCACAAAACCCATCGTTAACTATAAGCTGCCCATTAGGGAGCTGATCGATTGGTTTGACCTGCTCACAGTAACCAAGAAGCGCGAGGATATCGCCAATCTCATCCAGAAGCTGATGAATGAAGGCAATCAGCAGGGCATAACTTTGCCCGTCATAAAGTTTCCCACACTGAATGGCATAATGGTGATGGATGTGGATGTTGAAAAGGAATGTGACACGGAGGAAGAGAGTCAAACTATAAACCAATATAGTTTTGAAACCAGAACACCGCCGAAAAGAAGGCATACACTCAAGTAAACCACTTGTGAAGTGGCTGCTTCGGAAAATTATATTTTCACACAGAAGAACTGAAGACGGCGACAACGCAATGCACACACGTTTGGAATACTAGGAGGAGCAAGTGACACGGAGGTGGGTTCACCAGAATTATACGTTTTTTCCCGAAAATCAAGAAAACTTTCATACACACACACGTCACCAAAAAGAGCAGTGCGGCCAACAAGACGATAAAGACGCTACCTACCAGAGAGAGAGAAAGAGAGACACAGATCAGGATCACAGGATGAGCAGGATAAGCAGCATGAGCAGGATAAGCAGCATGAGCAGGATAAGCAGCATGAGCATGATAAGCAGGAGCTGGATGCCAGGAGGTGAAGAATGGCCAAACATCAAGAAAAATTCTAAATTTATAGTCACCAAATTAATAGAAAATATTTTTTTTTGTAAATAGCAAAATAAACGGTCCATAGCACCAATAAAAATAGGTCACGCAATAAGCAAAGCTTTATAGATTACCAAAAATGAATTCCACTATACTATATGGTACTTAAGCGCGGTTATCAGCTATTTGGAAAACTGTAGGGTATTACCAAATCAGCATTATACTCGACTCTAAGCCCACACACGTACACAGACACACGCACACACATGGATCTCTTTGCATTGGTGTTGGGGTTCGGCGATAAGAAAATCGAGCCATTAAGTCGCGCCGGCGATTCTATAGACGCTCAGTTGCTTTGGAGCGATTCTTTGATGCAGACGAACGCCGGAGTTTGCGGATTGTAATAAAAGAGCAAGCACAGAGAGAGAGAGAGAGACAGTTAATGAGACAGAGAGATCGCGTGTGGAAGGAGGCCGAGCGTAGGAGTGTTAACAGAAGGATCTCGGAATTGTGAACGCGCGGTCAAACGAGAAGAAAAGGAGCAGTGCAAGTATCGGGTGGCAAGAAGCCCGAAGGACTCAGAAGGACGAATCACCACAAGCAAGATCCTGGGAGTGGAGGAGAAGGATCTGACGTGTCGTAAGGATCATTGGAGTCAGTGGCCAGCAAAGGTGGTCCCAGGACGAGCGTTGCCTCGCCCCAGGACGATACACCCTACCCCATAACATCCTAAACCCAGACCGACCGGCGGGTGGTCTTCCAGAGGAGACGACTGCGATGTAGCGGGTTGCAGAAGGACAGTGGAGTCAGTGGTCGGTACAGGTGGTCCCAGGACGAGCGCTGCCTCGCCCCAGGACGATAAACCGTGCCACATAATATCCTAGTCCCGGCCGGGCCGACTCGTCGTCCACGTCAAGGAGCCAGCAGTACCACGGAGGCAAGGCGTTGCAAGAGAAGCGCCGAAGAAGATCTCCGAAAAAAGTCAATCTCAGTTTTTGGCGTCCAGAATGGAACTGATTGCGCTTTTACTTTCCAGACTTAAGCTAAGCTAAATGTTTATAAAAGAATTCTAGTGTTCGTTGACAACATGTTTATATCGAAGTGCTGGTGCGGCGGTTCTTGTTTCTTAACCGAGAATTGTCGCAATCACATCCTGTCAAAGTGCAGCTCATAAGGCGGCTTGGCGGGTGGTACCGAATCGTGTATACTCTGTACTGCGATATCGGTAACTCCTCCCCCCTGGAATGAAGTGACGGCCACATCGAAGGAATGGCCGAAACATAATTTAACGGAATTTCCACAGGGGTGATAATGGTGCTTCTTCTTTTCAACATTAGGCTCAATATTGTACATATGGTCAGGAATACGAATAATACATAAATTGTGAAGAGGTGACTTGTAGCCGATGTCTTCATGGTGATGATGTCATCTTGGCTTGATAAGGCTTGTAGATGGAGTTTGTGCAGGTTTATGTCTTCGAAAGTGTTTTTTATATTCATCTGCTCGAATGATTTTACGGAGATTTTTGTTTCTTGGTCGAATTCCATCACTGTATCGTCATATGTTAAACCGTTAACCTTGACCGTGCAATTGTTGAATGTTAGTATTGCTGATCCATTGATTGTAAAGGGTTCCTGGCATGAGGACGTGATATTGGTGTTAATTGTGTAGAAAATGAAGATGTGACGTTGTTCAATTTCCTTGATCATCTCTTGCTGACCAACGTCCTTCGCATGTTGCTGTTTGGTTTCGGAGTATGCCATCGAGGCAGTGTATGTTAATTAGCTTGGTCTGTGTCCGCGCACCTTCGCATATATATGTTCAATGAATTTTAGGGCATTTGTCCTCTACATACAAAATTGACTTATCCTTATCATGTAATATATAGTTGGGTACAATTGGAAATTTAGTTTTGTTTAAAGGTAAAGGGACAATGTGTGTTAGTGTATACATTTGTGTCTTAAATATGGGTATTTTAACATGAAATATTATGTATGAATCGTTAATATATATATATATTGCCAACAATCTGTATAAGTGTTCATCGGATTCTATTTTGACATTTTGTTTTATTATGAATTCGTTGATTCGTTGATCTCGTTTTCTGACAATATAAATTTGGGTATAAGATTTAACTTAGTTAATAAGATGCTTTCGGCTATGTTACTTATGTGGTTGTTTAAGACATCTATATTGAAATTAATTCTAGTGATATATTGGAGTAGGTGTATTTCTTTATGCTCATCATTCAGAGTCTTGTAAATGTTGTTATTGTAATTCTTAATAAAATTGTTAATTGTTAGTTGCTCTTAATTAATGTGTTTTGATATATTCTCAATCCTTAGAATAGCTTCTTTGTTAAATAGTGTTTGTTTGTTGATTTTTTCTGTTATTTGATTTTCATTTTCTTGAACAACGTTAAACTTTTCGTCAATAGTTTGGGCGTCTTCCATATTTTCAGTTACTACTTTTATTATGCTACCAAGACCGTTTACAATACCTCTTTTTTTTCTTTCTTTGGGTAATATGTAAGGTGTTTATTTTGGTTTTTAGCTGATCTATTTTGGCTCTTAAGCTGTTTATAATTTTATCTGAAACTCTTACTTCTTCTAGTTTATTAAGTGCTGTTTCAAAGTTCATAATATTTTCTAAAAGGTCCTGTGTATTAATTTTGTGGAGTAAATGTTTGTATGACAGTATGACTCTTGCGTCTCCCAGGTCTATTTTTGCGATTTTGTCATACTCCTCCAGTGTTTGAATTTTGATAACTTGTGCTGTTACGCAGCAAAATCTGTAAAATATGACCAATATTACTATTTTGTTCTTCTCTTAATGTTTTCTTTATGAATCTTTTGGTCTTTGTGTGATATAAATGTTAAGCCCTTGTCTTCCTTAACTGCGTGTTTCTTGAATCGTGGGGTCAATTTATTTCTCCTATTTTCCTTTCTAAAAACTGTTTTACCTACTTCGAGAGCAATTGGTGGGTTTCTATCTTCATTGCTTTTTGCAATTCTGTCTTTCATTTTATTTTCCATATTTTATTTTATGTCAGGGTTGTTAGTATTGCGGAATTCGTGAAGTTTTTGAAGATAATCGTGTTCGTTATTCGGATTGATCCCCTGTGTTAATAAGTGGGGTCTTCCGTGAAATATCTCAAAGGGGGTGTACTTTGTCGTTGAGTGAATTGAGTTGTTATATGTCGTTAGGGTTTCGAAAAAAATGTCTTCGTGGTCACAAGAGAGTTTTTCTGTTTTTCTTTTATTTAGTATTATCCTGTGTATTTCTGTTCGGGAAGAATGGAGTCTTTCTACCGGGGAATTACTCGAAGATTGTTGGAACGACGTGAAGTGCAATATGATGTTATATTGTGCACAAAAGTCCTTAAAAAGTTTGTTTGCAAACTCCGACCCTTGGTCGCAAATGAGTTTTGTTGTGTGATAGGATGAACACTCTTAAGGCCCACTGTACCATGTAGTAGCATAGTCTTAGGTATGAAGCCCATAGTGGCAGATCATATCCCCGTTAGGAATAAGAATATGATTGTTATCTCGCTCTTACTTATAAGCTAGCATTAAGAGATAAGAATGTATACCTAGCTCACTCACAAACACATACACACTTCAGAGAGCATAAGAAAAGAGGAATAGGCGAGACGCGGCATTCGGTGGCGTGTGCTTAAAGAGACAAGTCGAATAAAGGCATTGTGAAATTATTTAAAGGGTTGAGTGCAGATATTCATTTTTTCGGCGTCCACAACATCAGAAGTGGTCATTACCCACTATGCCTGACACTAAATGGAATCAATTCTTAGTGCTCCAACTAAAGAAGTGGTTGGAAGCTCTTGGACGCCAGACTTCTGGCACAAAAGCGGAACTAATAGTGCGTCTGCAGGCCATTTCCCCAGAAACGCGTGGCGATTCACCGCCAAATAACGGATCAGCAGCGGAAGAGGTGGAGGAATTGGATGGAGCTGCAGCCTGGCTAAAGCAGAGAGAGCCACAGGGTGGAGACACACGCACGATCCCGTTCGACGAGCAGTCATTGCAGTCAGAATCCCCGGAGAACCTCGATCTGGATCAGCTATCGTTGGTGGATGCAGAGAGAGCCACTCAAAAAAAAGCTTCGGGACGAGATAGAGGCAAACATGGCTGTGCTGCAGAGGATCCATGCGGATATCGACGACGCGAACAAGAGCAAGTCTGCTCATGCTCGCCAGATCAATGACGTCATCGAGAACAACAGCAACGGAAACCACGGCAATGTTAACATATGCGCTAACAACACCGACGCCAATGTTAACAGCACCAAGGTGACTATCGCCGCCGACAACATCGATATACCAGTGTTGGAAAAGAAACCGCTGGCAGTGTTGTTCAGCACCAGAGTCGAAATGTAAACAAGCTTCTGGAATCTCCTGCAACATCGCTGGCCTTGGCAAAAGAGGTAACGATGGAGTTTGACGGCAGCTTATGTGCGCGCAATTGGGTCACGCAGTTTCAGAACATCGGAAAGATTTACAATTTGGACGACGGATGCATGCACATGCTGCTAATTGCCAAACGAAAAGGAAACGCACAGCGCTGGCTGCACACGCATCCTAGAATCAACCGACCAGCTGTGCGAACAGTTAATCTTGACATTCGAGGTCAAGATGTCAAAAGGGGAACTGAGGAACGCATTTCAAAAACGCGAATGGCATCCGGATGAGAAATTTGCTGTTTACTTCGAGGACAAGGTGATGCTGGCCAACGACATCAACATCGATCTAGAGGAGCTCCTGGAAAACATCATTGAAGGAATCCCAGCACCAGCGTTGCGCAACCAGGCGCGCATACAGTGTTTCTCCGAGCCGATGCAAATTCTGCGGGCTTTCTCGGAAGTCCGTCTGCCGAAGCACAAAACAGGGAGCAGTTCATCAAAGCGCCTTACTGGAGGAGGTGCAGCCAATAAGGACTTACGTTGTGCCAATTGCAACTCCAAAAGACACTTCGCCAGGGAGTGTCTCAAGCCAAAGAGGGAGCCCGGATCCTGCTATGCCTGTGGGGCATTTGGACACTTCGTCGGACAATGCCCGGAGCGCAAGAGCGCCAATATCAACAATTATGTAAGACTTGTCAAGATTTTTTTTCACAATAGCTATAAAATCCCATTAACTACAGAATGCCTCATAGACACAGGGAGTCCAATATCATTTTCAAAGTTAAGCAATGTATCCAAGGAAATTAATTTAGAATCCGCTTCAGAAACCTATTTCGGGCTGAATAAAAGCCAACTGACAATACATGGAAAAATCTTATGTTACATTATAAAAGAAAAAGTTAAATGTTATTTTTATTTGTACGTGGTCCCAGACGAGTCTATGAGTCATAATGTAGTTCTTGGACGAAATTTCATGGAAGCGTGCCAGTTGAAACTGGATCCAGACGCCTTGGGAAGGTTGACCGTTAACCCAGTCGATAGTAAAATATATAGAAAAGCAAATAGTAAAACAGTCAGTTATATTGTTAGTGAAACAGTTAGTGAAACAGTTAGTGAGACAGTTAGCGAAACAGTTAGTGAAACAGTTAGTGAAACAGTTAGTGAGATAGTTAGCGAAACAGTTAGTGAAACAGTTAGTGAAACAGTTAGTGAGACAGTTAGCAAAACAGTTAGTGAGACAGTTAACGAAGAGGTTGATGAAACAGTTAGTCAAATGGATAATGAAACAGTTAATAAGACAGTTAGTAAAACAGCCAACGAAGCGAGTAGTATAGTAAGTCAAACTGTTAACGAAGCAGGTAGCAAAACGGTCATCGAAACAGTTATGCCTTTAGCCAACTTCACGACGGATTCCGGACTTTATGCTGCGGTTGTGCCCAGTTATAAAGAAGCTGTTAGAGAAATTTGTAGCATTGATCACTTAGAGGATGAGCAAATGAACTTCATATGCGGCGAAAACAATAACCAAGCCTTAAACAGTCAGTTAAAGGAGATTATTAAACGCAACTACTTAAGCGTTAATAAGCCTACCGAGCCTTTAGTCAAATGCGAAATAAAACTTTGTTTAGAAACGTCAAAACCATTTAGCTGCGCCCCAAGAAGACTTGCCTACTCAGAAAAAGAAAAATTACAAAAACTATTAGATGACTATTTAAAAGAGGGAATTATTCAACCTAGTAAATCAGAATATGCTTCACCAATTGTTTTAGTCAAAAAGAAAACAGGAGACATACGGCTATGTATAGACTTTAGAAAACTGAACAAAGTTTTAATTAAAGACAATTATCCGATACCGCTTATCGATGACCTTTTAGACAAGCTAGTCAACAAAAAAGTTTTTTCGAAGCTTGATTTAAAAAACGGTTATTTTCATGTATTCGTTAATAAGGAATCAGTTAAATACACCTCATTTGTTACACCGTTAAGGCAATTCGAATTTCTCAGAATGCCAATGGGCCTAAAAACTGCATCGGCGGTGTTCCAAAGGTTTGTAAACAAAATTTTCGAGGATCATGTATACAAAGTAATTGTATACATGGACGACATCATGATTGCCAGCAAGAACTCGGAGGAGCATTTAGAAACCTTAAAGGAAGTGTTTATCAGATTAGCTCAAAATAAATTGGAATTACGAATGGATAAATGTGAGTTCTTTCAGACAAATATTAAATATTTAGGATTCATTATAAATGGTGAAGGCATTAAGGCTGATGACAAAGGAATAGAGGCCATACAGCATTTTCCAGTTCCAGACAAAATACAAGCCGTTCAAAGTTTTCTGGGCTTATGTTCATACTTCCGTAGATTTATAAAAGATTTTTCAACATTAGCGAAACCTTTATATGACCTTTTGAGAAAAAATGAAAAATTCAAATTTGGAGAAAAGGAAATGAGCTGTTTCTCAACTCTTAAGGAAAAGCTGGTGCAGGCACCGGTCTTAGCAATTTATAATTTCAAAGACGAAATAGAACTGCACTGTGATGCAAGCGCTCTTGGTTTCGGTGCGGTGTTATGTCAAAAAAAAGAGGATGGAAAATTACACCCAATATTTTATTTTTCAAAGCGAACAACAGTCGCTGAGGCAAAATATCACAGTTTCGAATTGGAAACAATGGCAATTATTCACGCACTGCGAAGATTTAGAATATATTTGTACGGAAAACGCTTTAAAATTATAACTGATTGTAATTCTCTTACTTTGACGCTTAACAAGATTGAACTTAATCCGCGAAAAGCTAGATGGGCGTTAGAGCTCCAGAACTACGATTATGAGCTCATACATAGAGAAGGTAAAAGGATGCAGCATGTTGATGCTCTTAGTAGATGCACGAATATTTTGATAGTGGAATCAAATACGTTTGAAGACAATTTAGTAATCTGCCAAGGCAAGGATCAAAAAGTTCAAGAAATCAAGAAACTGCTGGAAAAAAATGAACATAAGTTGTTCGAAATGAGAAACGGAATAATTTATAGAAAATGTAACGACGGCAGACTTTTATTTTATGTTCCCACAGACATGGAAGATCATATTCTATATAAAGTCGACTCAGGCAGATCCAAAAAACATATTTTTGTTGTCATCGATGGTTTTACGAAGTTCGTAAGTTTATACGCCACAAAGACCACTAATACAAAGGAAGTCATTACAGCCCTGAAGGACTATTTTAGAGCATACAGCAAGCCTAAATGCATCATTTCAAATAGGGGAAGTTGTTTTACATCCAAGGAATTTGATGACTTTATATTAGAGTTCGATGTTAAGCATATGAAGATTGCGACTGGTTCACCCCAAACAAACGGACAGGTTGAAAGAGTCAATAGAAGCCTAGGTCCAATGATAGCGAAACTGGTACAACCAGAGAAAGGCATATATTGGGACACAGTAATAGATAAAGTTGAGCACGTCTTAAATAATACACAGCACCGCAGCATCAAGCAAACTCCAAGCAGAGTTCTTTTTGGGTTAGAGCAAAGAGGAAAAATAGTAGACGAATTAAGAGAAAAACTAGAGGAATTAGAAAATACTGAAGAAGATAGGGATTTGGCAAAAATTAGAAGCGAAGTTGAGAATAATCAAAAAAAGGCTCAAGCGTATAATAAAACACAATATGACAAGACCGCCAGACAGCCATCAGAATACAAAAAAGGAGATTATGTGATGGTTAAAAATTTCGACAGTACAGCAGGCATCTCTAGAAAATTGATTCCAAAGTGTAAAGGCCCATATGTGATATCCAAAGTATTAAGAAACGACAGATTCTTGTTAAAAGACGTAGAAGGTTTTCAGATATCTCGTAACCCATACCAAGGTGTCTGGAGCATCCAAAATATTAAGCATTGGATAGGCAACAAGAAAAATAAACGAAGACACAATTAAACAATAATAACAATATAATAACAGATTAATATAGTATGTACATATGTATAAATAAGGTAAAAGAATTCATCATACAACTAAGCAATCAATGTAAACCATGATCAGGGGATCAGCTAGTCAGGACGGCCGAGTTGTGGTAGGATGAACACTCATAAGGTCCACTGTACCATGTAGTAGCATAGTCTTAGGTATGAAGCCCATAGTGGCAGATCATATCCCCGTTAGGAATAAGAATATGATTGTTATCTCGCTCTTACTTATAAGCTAGCATTAAGAGATAAGAATGTATACCTAGCTCACTCACAAACACATACACACTTCAGAGAGCATAAGAAAAGAGGAATAGGCGAGACGCGGCATTCGGTGGCGTGTGCTTAAAGAGACAAGTCGAATAAAGGCATTGTGAAATTATTTAAAGGGTTGAGTGCAGATATTCATTTTTTCGGCGTCTACAGTTGGAATTGCAAAGGTTGATAGAAAATTTCTCATTGATTTGACTACGTTTAAGCTATCCCTAGTCATGATTGTATATCCCGCAGCGATTTTGAAAATTTGTCAATGATCGTTAAAATGGTCTTACCATTAATCGTATAAATGTCCGTATGTATAATTTGCATGGGGTGTGATGGGGTTTCGGTTTCCGAAAATTCGATCTTTTGCGGTTGCCTGTCGTATTTAAGTGTTTGACAGACATCGCAATCATTAATAATATGGGTTACTTTTGTTTTTAATAATGGGAAATATATGGATCTTCTTAAGTGGGCTACTGTTTCGTCTATTCCTCTGTGATTGTTGCCAAATGATATTTTCGTATTTCTGTTTCCTGTTCGTTTGGGTCGGTTATATCTTTCAATAGGGTAGTGCATCTTATAACTTTGTATAGTTCGGTAGGTAAAAACTATTCTTTTAAGGCTTCAATAATTTTAAAAATCTCGTCTGGTGCGAAGATGGCACTAGTTTTGTGAGGTTTCAACATTTGTTTTAAGATATCCGCCATGTTTTGTTTGTCTCTGATATAGTTCCGTTTTTGTTGTGATTTTGAAAACAATTTGTAAGTTAAATTCATTTAATGGTTTACTAGAGATGGTGATTAAATCAGAAGTGGTACTATTTGTGGGAGGAAGTACTGAATTAGTATTAATTACGCCTGTTATACGACTAAGGGCGTCTGCCACTACGTTTTGAGACCCCTTTTTGTAAACCACCTGGCAGTCATATTCTAATATTTGGAGTTTCCATCGAAGTTTTGAGTTAGGTTCTTTGAAACTCATGAATCAAGTAAGTGGCCTATGGTCTGTAACTTTTGTGAATTTCTGTCCGTACAAATAGGGACGAAAATGTTTTGTGGCCCAAATTATGGCTAACAGTTCTTTCTCTACGGAGGAATAATTTGTTTCTGTATCGGATAGCGTTCTGCTAGCGAAAGATACAAGATTGTCCTGATTAAGGGTGCCTTGGGACAGGACTGCCCCGATGGCGAAATTACTGGCGTCTGTGGTAAGTATAAAGGGTGTTTTGAAATCCGGATATTGGAGGATTGCAAGTTTCAAATGCCTTACTAAATTCCTCATCTATTTTGACTGTGTCTTTGCCTTTTAATTGTTGTGTCAGTGGTTTAGTGATTGCTGCGAAATCTTTTATGAACTTTCTGTAATAACCAAGGAGTAGAAAAGACTTAATTTGCTTTTTAGTTTTTGGCTTTGGGAAAGCTTTGATAGCGATTAGCTTTTTAGGATTTGGTTTTATGCCAGAGTTGGTAACTACGTGACCCAGGTATTAAATTTTGTTCCTAAAAAACTCGGATTTTTCTGGTTGGAGTTTAAGATTTGCTCTACTTAATCTGTCGAATACTAACTTTAGGTCATTAACATGTTCTTGGCGTGATGACGAAAAAACTAAAATGTCGTCGAGATATATTAGACAACAGTTACCGTTAAGGTCAGCTAGAATATTATCCATTACTCTTTGAAAAGTCGCTGGAGCATTAGTGAAGCCGAAGAGCATTCTTACGAATTCAAAATGCCCTTCTATTGTCGAAAAAGCTGTTTTACTGATATCTTTGGAGTTCATTTCCACCTGGTGGAATCCGCTTGCCAAATCTAGAGCTGTGAAGTATTTGGCTCTTCCAATTGGATACTTATCTTTTACGGTTTTTTCATTTAATTCCCTGTAGTCTATCACTAATCTCCATTTTATGTTACCGTTAAGTTGTCTCCCTCTTGGTAGAAGAGTTTCGGAAATTTCTTACAGAGGTTTTCTAATGCTGTAAACTCTTCAGCATTTAAATGGACTGTGTTTAATTTATAAAGAATGTCTGTTTTGTCTTTTGCCATACTGTCACTGCTTTCAGATATAGCATTTATCTCAATAAAGTCGTATCTCTCGACCTGTATGAGGAGGTCTTCTGAAATTGTTGTTGTTTCGTACCAAAATTCACCGTTCTCAATGCTAACGGGAGCTTAACTATATTTTTAGAAATTTCGCCTATAACGTGAAGTTCTGAGATTGTGTTGTTTTCTGTGTGCAGTTAAATATGGAAACGTTGAGTTTCTAAAGTTGCTTTTGAAATATTAACTACAGCTTTTAATTCTTGCAAAATATCCATACCTATTTGTCCATCGGAGAGTGGGTGGAATTTGAATAAGATTAGTTCATAACGGAGAATTCCTAAATACCGGTACTATTGTTTTTTAATCAACTTTATGCAAATTAAAATGTTACTCTTTATTTAAAAAAATTAATTTAATTTTTTATTATTTAACTTTAATTCGGCGACAAACTTTTTCACTTATACTATTACGAGACACTTTGTTGGTAGCTTATCTCTTGCTTCAAGCTGTTGACGATCTCGTCCCGATTCAGACTGATCTTCAAATTCTAAGTCCTAATCCAATCAACCTCGGCCGAACTTACCGAACTTTCGATAAAAGCTTTATGCTGAAATTATTCCACTGCATTGTGAAATTCAATTATGCTGATAGATGCAGTTTTTGATTGATGCGCAATAAGTTGGCCGTGGTTTGGTCTCCAAGCGGAAGCTGTGTTTACGTTAAGTTTGGATTGCTAGCAAAGGCAATGACAAAAACAAAGACAAAGGATATTGTTGAAATTACGTTATAATTTAAATAAGCTTTATATGTTTTGATCTGGCAACGCTCAATTATAGCTTAAGAAGACATTGTGAAATTCCTATTACTCAGTTTCAATTAAACCGTCAACTACACCACTACGTTCTTGTGTTTATTTGCTCGGTCGGTCTAGAAGCACATAACGGTTGTCCTGATCGTACGGTAAACAACTAACAGTTGGTTATGGGCCTTCAGCAAGCTAAGTTTTCGGTTTGAATAATTCAAAGTAATTAAATGGACTAACACGCGTCCGGTTGAAACTCGAAATAAATAAAAACTAATTTGCGGAATTCGACAAAATGAGTGTGTCAATTCAAATAGAAATATTAGGCGACGACAATTACGACGTATGGAGCATTTTAATGCGTAGTGTGCTTATAACAGCAGATCTATGGAAAGTCGTTTGTGGCCAATATGTAAAGCCAGAAGATGGCTCTGAAGATTCCGAAAGATGGAATATGCTCGATCAAAAGGCCCTGGCAAGTTTGTTTTTAAATTTAAAAGCAACGCAGTTAATGCATATAAAGGCATGCACAACAGCAGCAGACGCATGGAAAAAATTGTGTGATGTACATTTGCCAGGTGGCCCGATCAGAAAAGTTCAGTTATATCAAAAACTATCAAGGCTGAGAATGCTTGAAGGGGATAACGTTGTTCAATATGTCAATAAATTTGCTGAAACAGTCAACAAATTAGCTGAGATGGACATAACAATTAATGATGAATTAAAAAGCATCATGTTGTTATCCAGTTTACCAAATTCGTGGGAAAATTTCGTTGTAGCGATCGAAACACGCGACACGCTGCCGACGTTCGAAACGGTAAAAGTGAAGCTTCTGGAAGAAGGAGCGCGCAAGCAAGAGAGGGACGATCGCCAAGGTTCTGTCCAAGCCGTGTATGTACATACAAAATTACATGGAACTGCAAAGCAAAAACAACGCGAAGAAAATAACCTTGAAAAACATAGTTTCAAGGGCAAATGCTACATTTGCGAGAAATTCGGTCACCGAGCACGAGAATGCCCGAACAAAGAGAGGCATAAAAAACTAGGGGAAAGCAAGGAGAAATCAAACTGCTTGATGCATATTAGTGCTACCACTCAAAGGAAAAACATATGGTGTGTTGATAGTGGTGCCACGTCGCATATGTGTTGTGACAAGGGATTGTTTACATCTTTCATTAATAAGGAAACATCGATTATGCTAGCAGCTGATAAGTTCGTGAAATCGAGCGGCATCGGGACTGTTATGCTTAAATCACAAAATGTAAACATTGAATTACGAGATGTAATTTACGTTCCATCATTGCATATGAATTTTTTATCAGTGAGCAAGTCCGCGGAGTACGAAAACATAACTACTTTTGATAAAAAGGCGGCGGTGATAAAAAACAAACAAGGTGAAGTGATGATGAGAGCAATGCAAGAAGACAATTTGTATTTATTTACAAGTAGCTCTAAAAACGGTGCGGTTCATTTGTTGAATGATTCTTCTCGCATGGCAACATGGCACAATCGGTTTGGTCATTTAAATTTTCAATGTTTAAAAGAAATCAAGGAAAAAGAGCTAGTAATTGGCATGGACGTTAAAAATATGTCGGTGAATATTAATTGCGACACATGCAATATGGCAAAAATACACGTATTGCCATTCCCACAGAATAGCGAGAGAGCTACGCAAAGTGTACTGGAACTAGTTCACAGTGACGTGTGCGGGCCAGTGAATGTTAGTTCTTTAGGCGGCAACAAGAATTTCGTCACGTTCATAGACGACTATTCAAGGAAAATATTTATATATTTTATGCATGCTAAGAACGAAGTGTTTGATAAATTCAAATTGTTCAAATCATATGTCGAGTGCCAAACGGGCAAGAAAGACAGAATATGTAAACCGGCAGTTTACAGAGTATTTGAACACCTGCGGCATAAAAAGGCAACTAACGGTTCCGTATACACCACAACAAAACGGCGTCGCGGAACGCGCTAATCGAACGATCGTCGAGATGGCCAAAAGTATGCTGATTCATGCGAAATTAGAGGAGTTTTGTGGGCCGAGGCCGTGTCCACAGTTTCATATTTGCATAACAGGTGCCCTTCCAAAGCACTCATGGGCGCTACACCCTTCGAAATATGGCAAAATAGGAAGCCATCCGTTAAACATTTGCGAGTGTTCGGATCTCGCGCGTTTGCGCTGGATAAGACAAGAAAAAGCAAGTTCCAGGCAAAAGGAAAAGAGTATATATTTGTAGGATACTCTTCAACAGCTAAAGCTTACCGTTTATACGATCGGGAAAAACGTATCATTGTTGCACGTCGTGATGTCAAATTTGTAGAGGGTGAGTTTGATAACACTGAATCTGAAAAATTCTCTATTTCGGAACAAAATAATGACTTCGCTACAAACATCATTCACCTTGAGTCAATCATCCAAGTACCAGAGCAGCAGCGGCCGGCTATGCCCATGGTGGTCGAGCAGAGCAGTAATTCTTACGACAGCTATGACTCCGGTGAAGAGGAGGAGGAGTTTGTAAGCGCAAGCGATGAAAAGCAAATTCTCACTGAGGAGGAGATCGTACCAGACGTACAAGAGCAAGAAAGCAACGCACCTCGACGTGGACCCGGCAGACCAAAAATTATTCGCAGTGGTAAGTCCGGTAGACCCAGAAAACAATACAACAGCCTCAATTACATTGAAAACATTGAGACGCCACAGTGCGTTGGAGACGCTTTACGGGGCGAGCATGCCCAAGACTGGAAGACGTCAATGCAGAAGGAATATGATGCTCTCATTTCAAATAACACATGGACATTGTGTGATTTACCTCCAGGACAGAAGGCCATAGGATCCAAGTGGGTCTTTCGCGTCAAAAAGGATAAAGAGGGAAATATACAAAAGTTTAAATCAAGACTTGTTGCTCAAGGTTGTGGGCAAAAGATGGGCGTCAACTATTCGGAAACGTTTTCTCCAGTAATCCGCTACGAAACCATCAGAATGCTATTCGCTATAGCAGCAGAAAAACAGCTATGCATGCACCAGGTTGACATATCAAACGCATATTTAAACGGCAGACTTCAAGAAGAAGTGTATATGAGGCAACCACAAAACTTCATTGATGAGAAGCATCCAAACAAAGTATTAAAGCTTCAAAAGGCGATCTACGGACTTAAACAGTCTGGGCGTGTCTGGAATGACACATTGGACGAAGTTTTAAAGAGCATTGGTTTCAAGCGCAGCAAATGCAGCTACATTGCAGTATATGTCGACGATCTAATCATCATCAGCTACGACGAGAACGAAATCAGCGCGATTAAGAGGAAGATCGCAAATAAATTCGACATACATGATGGCGGCCAACTAAATTATTTTCTTGGCATGGAAATCCAACGAGAAAGTACAAGAGGGTCGATTTCGCTATGCCAGAAGCAGTTCATCATAAACCTATTGGATGAATATGGCATGCAAAATTGTCGTCCCGCAGCTACGCCGCTAGACCCTGGTTATAAGATGGGTTGTAGAAATGAGAATTGTGTCAAGGTAAATATAACACAATTTCAATCATTAATCGGTTCCCTTATGTATTTAGCAGTCTTGAACCAGACATTTTGCATACAGTGAGCAAACTGTCGCAAAGAAATACTGATCCACACAGTGAAAACGAGACTGCAGCGAAACATGTTTTGAGATACCTTTCAGCCACGGTTGATCTCAAAATCACATACAGCAAGTCCGGCGAACATGTAATGGGCTTCGCCGACGCAGACTGGGCAAACGACCTGTCAGATCGCAAATCATACAGTGGGTATGCATTCTTCCTTGGAGGCAGTGCGTTTTCATGGACTTCAGCTAAGCAGAGCGTCGTCGCCATGAGCAGCACAGAAGCAGAGTACGTTGCTTTATCCACGGCTGCAAAAGAAGCGGTGTATCTTCGCCGTTTGCTTTTAGAGATTGGATGGTCATTAGATGGACCAATAACCATATGTGGCGACAACATAAGTTCTCATCATATTGCGAAGAATCCAGTACACCATAAACGCACTAAGCACATAGATATTAAGTATCATTTTGTTCGTGAAAAAGTAGAATGTAATGAAATAATTCTTGAATATGTACCCACTGATAAAAATGTTGCAGATGTACTAACGAAAGGCTTGTGTAAGCAGAAGCAACAGATTTTTGCTAAGTTGCTTGGATTAAATTAATTTTCGTTTTACATCACATATATATAGCTTAAGAGGAAGTGTTGAAATTACGTTATAATTTAAATAAGCTTTATATGTTTTGATCTGGCAACGCTCAATTATAGCTTAAGAAGACATTGTGAAATTCCTATTACTCAGTTTCAATTAAACCGTCAACTACACCACTACGTTCTTGTGTTTATTTGCTCGGTCGGTCTAGAAGCACATAACGGTTGTCCTGATCGTACGGTAAACAACTAACAGAAATGCCGACGAGATTGAGAATTGAAATTTGTTTATAAACGGTGGAAGGGAGCTATGTTCATGGGTTGGATAACTCTCCCCCTTCTAAAATGACGCGTACCGCTTCATTATTAATTTCGTTCAAACGCTCATTTAATTCTATTAAAAATTATACATCATTATTTGGATTTTCTGGTTCTGGCCGTTTTTGTTTTGTTACAAATATATAATATCTGAATTTTATTATTAATATAGTAATGAAATACAAAATGATTAAAATTAATAATATAAATGAAATTGAAATTTTCCAATTGTAAATTTCAATATGGGTTTAAAATGTTAATGTTGTCAAGAGAAAGTTCTGAATTGTTGGATTTTATTTATTCTGATATTTCCAGGTTTTTAAAGTGGTTGGTTGGTAGTTATGTACTCAAGTATTTTGTGTTCTGAATTGGTGTATGAAATATTATTTATTGTAGTTGTGCCGTTAAATGTTATTAAATATGACCCGTTTAAATGAGAATCGTTCACAATATTATTTCCATTTATTAGAATGGCACCTTCTTGAATGATATCTATATTCTTATTTTTTTCTAGAATTGTAGTGCAAATTGATGTATGGTATCTTATGTAGTTACCGCTTTATTTAATTGCTAAGTACAATATATTGTTGTTTTATGCCGTAAGCTTGTTGCGCGGCGGAGCTGAAGTTCCAGTCAGCCCAGTCTGACGATATCAGAAGATATCGTCCTCCAGGAAAGGTCTTGGCGTTAGTACCTGTTTTCGCCGTGATGCCAGACCGGGCTTCAGTCTGGGCGCCACAGATATATCTCCATTTAGTAAGCGAGTAAAACCAGTTTTATCTTTACTTATAGTACAATAGTTGTTAAAAAGTTCGTTCTTAAAATTAGATATTTCATAAAAGGTATTTTCGCATTTTGCGACCTGATTACTTATTAGTAATTTTCCATCATTATGTGAAATGGATCTGGCATAGTAAATTTCGCATCTGTTTGTTATAACGGGGGTATTTTATATAAATAATTAAGAGTTTTTAATGCAATACAATTTTGAATCTAGTTGGTATCAGTTGTGACAAAATTAATTCTATTATCTGTATTTCGTAAGTAATTTCCCATTGTGTCCGTATATTTTTATTTTTTCTTACATATCCTGATTCTAGATTGATTATTTCTTTATAAGAAGTTAAGTTAGTTACGTGGAATAAGTCGGCATATGATTCATAGGTAAGGGAATCCTTTTTGTCCTTTAACAGGAAGAATTCGTGATTGGAGTAATCAATTATTTCTGAAGTGGTTATCATTACGAGAAGTAATAAGAAATGCATTTTCTGTAATTTAATAAAAAAAATATGGTATTTGGTAAAACTTAATGTTGTCTTTGTGAATAGTTCTGTTTCTATTATTGATTATATAGTAACTTTGTTAGGTAAGTTTTCCTTAACAACCTGTTTTTTGTATCTAGTTTTTACCTTTTTTTTTCTCCGTGTTCCTTCTCATAAACAACTTGACCTACATGATATTCTTTTTCTTTACGACCTTCATTGTGTGTTACTAACATTTTTTCTTGTGTGTTCTTTAGAATTCTTGAAATGTTTTCGTGATCAATTTTATTATATAGAATATCAAAAGGTTTTTGGTTTGTTGTAGAATGAATGCTTTGATTGAATTCTTTTGCGGCTCTAATAATTATTTCAGAATAGTCAGTGAGATTAAATTCTTCCTTTATACAACGAGCTAATTCTGTTAATGTTGAATGTGCCCTTTCTACTTGTCCGTTCGAGGTACTGTGTCTGGGGTCGGCGTAATGTAGAGTTAAACCACATCTTTGTGCAAAGGATTTAAATTGAACAGAGGTGAAGCTCGGTTCATTATCAGTCATAATTACTGTGGCGTTGGGAAACTGTTTGAGTAATTCCATTACTTTATTCTCGATGTTTAGTTTATTTTGAATTTCTTTTACAACCAGGAATTTTGAATACGCCACAATATAGGTTAAGAAAATAAGACTTTGCACGTAATAAATGTCGATGTGTAAATTCTCTCCTTCTTTAGTTGGAATAAGAGCTTCCCCAATAGGAATTTTAATAGGATGCCGGTTGTATTTATTTTCGTTGCAAATTGTACAATTTTTTATGTATTCCTTTAATTTGATAAATAAATTTGGCCAATAAAATAATCTATTGATTTGTTTATAATTTTCGTCTAGACCTCTGTGAGCACGACTATGTGTTTCTTCTATTATGATAGCCTTATCTTCATTATTTTCCACGTCTTGTAGAAATATTTTAGTATAAAGAAATTTGTTGGTAAAGTTATTTTTTAATGGTAATTGAATATGATAAAGATCGTCGAAAGTGCAATGAATTCCTACCGTTATGTTTGGTTTTAGATACTCCCTTAATATTTCTATTAAGTTTTCTGGCGTATCATATTCAATTATATGTCGTGTTTTATCAAAAACATTCAATGACTCATGTATTGTATACCTCCCCTTTGTTAATATCAGTTGTATTTGAAACTGATTTAACTGTTTTCGGGTCTCTTGTATTACATTTTCAAAACTACTTTCGGCAGAATGCTGTGTATTTTGATCTGAGTTTGATTGTTCTAAGTCGCTGTTAGTAATGTTATTTATTTTTATTCGAGATAATGCGTCAGCTACGACATTAGTTGTTCCGGGTTTATATATTATTTTCGGGGTGAAACTTTCTATAAGGGAGTACCATCTTTTCATTTCTACGTTCGGGTTTTTATCTGAGATTGTGAAAGATAAAGATGGTGTAATTGGTATAGAAATACAAACAGTTGATGGTCTGTATAAGTCATTCCTTCCTATAAGTAATTCGGATTTATTTAAAGTTTTGGATATGAAAGTAATTGCTTTATTATCCTGTGATAAATCTGCTCCGATAGCTACATCTGATGCGTCTGTCGGTGAAGTGAATTTCTTGTTATAATCTGGTTGTGCTATTAAATTATCTTTAAGTTCTTTAAAAGATTTAACAGCTGGGTCGTCTAACTGTATTGTAATTTTTGTGGACATTCTCCTAGAAATTTTTCCATTATCTCCTCCTAGGTATTTGGTTAAAGGTTTGGCAATTTTTGCATAATTTCGGACAAATTTACGGTAATAGCCGGTGAGGCCTAGAAAACTTCGAAGTTCTCTAATGTTTTGTGGAATCGGATACTTCATAATTGTGGAGATTTTCTCAGGATCTGTTTTAATTACATTGTGAGATCCTATATAACCTAGAAATGCTGTTTCTAATTTAAAGAATTTAGATTTTTCTAGAGAAATTTTCATATTTGCTTGTTGTAAAATATTAATTATTTGAATTAAATCAGTATAATGTTGTTCAATTGTATTAGAAAAGATTATTATATCATCCAAATAAACATGACAAGTTTTTCCGACTTATTCTCTCAATATGTCCATTGCTCTTCGAAATATTCTAGGGCGTTTGTTAACCCATCTGGCACACGTAAGAATTCAAATTTTCCGTTATTTACAGAGAAAGCAGTTTTTTCAATATCTGAATTTTTCATTAAAATTTGGGGGAATCCTGATTCCAGATCAATTGTTGAGAAATATTTTGACTTCCCTAAGTTAGATAATATTACAGACGGATCTTGCATCGGGTATCTGTCAGGTATTGTGCTTTCATTTAATTTTTTATAGTCAATAACTAGTCGATGTTTTGGAGATCCATCTTCGTTTTGACCTTGTTTGGTCACTACTAAGACTGGTGAATTGTAGGGGCTTCTACTTGGTCTTATAATTTGTTCTTTTAGCATTCTATCGATTTCATTATTAACGAAATCTGAGACCGACATAGCATAAGGATATTGTTTGCTATAAATTGCCCTGTCATTGTCAGTACTTATTTCGCGTATTTATTTTACAATGCTCTTTTTCAATTTTATTCATAACTTTATTATCAAAATCTTTTATTTGATTTGAAATTATATTTAGGTTATGCATTTTTTCTTTGTCGGAAAACTCAAAGACGGCTCGGGATTTGTGGATTCTAAACTATTCGATTTAAGACTGACGGAATTAACATCGTCGTCTTGTTCAGGATCTTGTTCAAACTGATATATTGTTTATTAGCGGATAAATCTACGCTGGCGTGCTCAGGATTCTTAGATCCCAAGCTATATAAACTGCCTTCAGCAATTACCGTTTTATTTACCTTTTGCTCATCTAAATATTTTTTAATAATATATTCTTTTAATGGAAGAATATTTTTTTCTGCTCTTAAACACAAATCGTTTTTATCCTCGTCAAAATATTCGAGTTTCTCTTTATTTCCTAATACTCCATGATTCCTTTCTCGATATCCAATTTAGCTCCAATCTTTCTTAACAAATTGAATCCAATTAATAGATCAGATTCTAAACCCTCAATTTCATAGAATAAATGTTGTTCCCCAAATATATTTATCAAATGATAATATTTTATGATTGAATATCCATGAACTGTAGATACTTTCTTATGTATTGATAATTCCCTTTTATTCTCGTAAACACCCTTTTTTATATAGCACGCGGTGGCTCCTGTATCTATTAATATTTTGAGTTGTCTTTTAGTTTTTCTGTCTACCCTTGTTATATGAGGCATTCCTCTATAAGGTGCTGATCTAAAAAATGGCCCTCGTTGATATTATTTACCCTCATTGTTTTTTGAGCAGGCTGGTTGACTGTTCCCGTTGATTCCCGTTTTATCGGGGGGTGTGTTTCGAACTGATTTACATGACCTGCGCTTGTGTTGTGTTTTTGCGCTGGGTATTGGTTATAATTATTTCTTTGGAAATTATTATTAAAATTGTGTCGGTTATTATTATAATTCCACTGGTTGTTATTATTCCTAGGATGATTATAACTTTTATACGGACGATTTTGAACTCTTATGGAGCCGTCTACTTCCATAGGTTCTGGTGGTAGTTGAACTTTGGAATTATTATTAAAATTTCAATTGTTATTCGCTCCCAAGTTCCCGTTTTGCGGCCAATTATTATTTATCCTATTTGGTGTATTATTAATCTGTCTAGAGGCAAATCTAAGGTTGTTTCCTTGATTTTTATTTTCATTCCTAAATCCATTATACCTATTTGCAAATTGAGCTCTAGAGTTGTTAGACTCTAATTCCTGGCACTTTGCCAAAGCATTTGGCAAGTCTGGTGGGTTAAGAGAGAAGAGTGTTTCTGAGATTGAACCGTTTAATCCAGAAATAAAAATTCTTAGAGCGTTGCTCCTAATTGTTTTATTTGTTTCCTAGGTTATAACGCTGTCCTTTCCATAAGCCATTATAGTTTTATTTATGAGTAACGTCATTTTCTTGCTTACTTCGTTGTAGAATTCTGTAATGGTCATGCGTCCCTGTCTTAAGATGCTTAATTCTTATTCGAGTATATGGATTGGTCTTTTATCGTTATAAATAAAATCCAATCTGGAAAGAATTGCTTGAATGTTTAAAACGGTACTGTTTAGCTATTGAGCTTTTTCAATAGCTGTTGCGAATAATAAAAAACCGAAGAAAGTTTGTTTTTATGACGACAGTTTTTATTTTGCGAAATAGCGATAATTTACGATAGCGATAATAAGTAAGTAAGTTTGGTCTTTTCCGAAGCGCGACGAAAAGGCAATTGGCGGGCAGGCAGCCGAAATGCAGCGCCCAAGCTTAGCGTAGGTAGCTAACAACAACAAAGGAATGAGCGCCGTACAGATGAATGCGCGCGAGAGCAGCGGTTTGCACTATGGGCATGCTACTGCTAATTTGGCTTAAATATTAACAAGTATGAAATTAGTCTACTGCACAGTTTTGGCGGCTGCATGACCCAACAGGTACCATGGTTGGTTAGAGTATCGTGTGCTGCTCCCATGATTTTATTACGTAAAATTGTTAAAGCGATAAAATATTGTTTACTTTCAATTTTATATTGACTCATTGCGGTTTCCGCCGCTTCTCTCCAGCCTACATATTGGGTTATTTCACCTGTGAACTTTGGTAAGGATTTAATTACCTCTAATGTAGTTTCGCATTTTATGGTTCAGTCAATTGTTTGGATCTTATAGTCTTCTACCTCATTTTTTTAGCGGTTAACTGCTCTTCTAACCCTTCAAGTTTTCTGGTTACTTCACTCAACTGTACATTTATTAATCGGTTCATTAATTCCATTGTCAGATTGCTGGCGCTGGATATCCCGCCCGCAGAAAGGGTTGATACTGAACCTCCGGTTGCCATTGTTAAATTTAAATTATCAAAACTATTTATCAAATCTTCCAGATTGTTTTAAATTAAATTGATATTGTAATATTTAATTTTAATGTAGTATTCTCTGTATCTTAATCATAATTTTTTTAATTTTTATTTAGAGACTCAGTGTTGTTTTTATCTGCTCACGATACTTTCCGTGGGAGTTCTTCCTTCAGCGTAGTTGGGGGAGGGTAGGGGTCTTCCTTCAATTGGTTGGTCTTAATAATTCTTTGTTGGAGTCTTTCTTCAATTGGATCGTCTTGATTGTTATTTATTGGTTTCTTCCTTCAATTTTTTATATAGCCTTTTTTTTAAATTTGTTTGAATTTCTTTGGGTTCGTAGTTGAGTTCTGAATTTTTATTATTATTGTGTTCTCGTAATTTGTATTAAGTATTCAGTCCACCTTTTTATATTAAGGTAGTTAGATGTCGTTGGATTGTTGTGGATGTTTTAATTTTTCCACTAAAAATATGGATTGTTGGCGGCGCGAGTTCCGTTTTATATTTAACTTATTATCGTTAATATTTATTTAGAACTTTTAAATACGCTGCCCCACGTTGGTCGCCAATTAAAATTGTTACTCTTTATTTAATTAAAAAAATAAATTTTATTTTTTATTATTTAACTTTTATTCGGTGACAAACTTTTTCACTTATACTATTACGAGACACTTTGTTGGTAGCCTATCTCTTATCGATGCAGTTTTTGATTTTTTGAGATTGAGAATTGAAATTTGTTTATAAACTGTGGAAGGGGGTTGGATAACTTGCACGTTAAGTGCGGTTTTAATTGAAATTGGGTCTATTAAGTTGATTTGGTCTGGGTAAGTTATTAATTCTGGGTTAATAAATGATGGTCGCCCCTGTATCTATTCGAAATTTTAGAGGATATCCAGATTTTAGGTGAATAATTATGTATGGTAGGGGAGACCCGGCTTCTTTCTTAATTAAGTATCCTGTCTGTCTCTCGAGGCACTTGGTGAAAAATTTGAGGCCTCATATATATTGTGAAGTTGACCCTTATGCTCCTGTTCGTTAGAATCTTATTTCATGTTATGCATGGAACCCCTGTTCTTGTAGGATGTAGGATTTTCGAATTTTCTTTGTTCATAAATACGATTAGTTTGATGGTCTTTACGCATTATTGCCGGTACGTTATTCTTCCTATGTGGAGAATTGTCTCTCACGTTCGAGGGGTATTGTCTATAGTCCCTCTTTCTTCCGTAACCCCTTGTTTCGTAACTAGATCTTTGATAGTTCTGATATGTTCTTGGGTATCCACCCCGGGAGTCCGATTGTCTTCTGTAGTCGATCTGCCTAGATTCTTGTTTCCCTGTTTCTTGTTTCTTTAATTGACCTTAAGAGACTACGTCCATAAGTTTTTTATCTATTTCTCTGATATCTATAAGAATTTCTTCCACATTGTTAATGAAATCGCTAAGGTTTTTAGGGTTGCCATCATAAGGCGGTAGAAAGCGGATAGGGTCCGGAATTTTAAGAGCCGAATACAAGTCTGCCTGGTTTGTTGGTACCACGGCTTGGTTGGATGATGCGGAGCTTCGTCTCGAGTTCATTGACGACGGGTAAACCTATTTGGAGTTGATGTTCTTCGGTTTCTTCCCTAATATCCGTAAGGCTGGTGCTAGCTCTGAGCTTGCTCCTAGTGTTTGGGAAAATTTGTTTAACTTTCCCGATAGTAGACATTGATGAGAAAAGAAAAATTATTTACTGACAGCAACTGTCTAATGGAACAAAACGGTCTTAGTTGACAAAAATGTAGTTTTTAATCAAATACTAAAAAAAAAAAAATTTTTTTTTTTAATTTAACGCTGTTACAGAACTGTATCTTACTTAAGCACACCAAAGAAAAATTATATTATTTAAAAAAAAAACTTAAAAATATGGTGTAGTGTAGTGTAGTTTTGTCTTCCTTCCTTGCTTTGTGTAAGTTAATATCTGTAATTAATTGTGTAAATATTGTTGTTTCCCATTTTTTTTTTATATTCCTAGTCATGCTTCGGTTGTGGTATAAGAATGAGAAGTGTTAAAACGAAGATAGGGTATGCATGCACATGCGTATGTTGCTCTCTGTATATTTGTTGTTGGTATTTGTTTAGTTTAAATTTTTAGGGTTTGAATCTTCATCCGATTACGCTTTAGTGACCTATTCGAAACAGTTCCTTGGCGTCCAGCGTGTCAACGCATAGTTTGACTAGCTTCAGTGACGTATTCCACAATGAACTATTTCGCGTCCAGCGTTAGATGTGATTCACGTTTGTCACTTCTTTTATATTCCAAATATATATAGTGACGTATTTGGGTGGTCCAAACCAGCCACTTCTATTATTTCAAAGAAAACAGTAAGACACTCTAGTAATTTTCCATAATGTATCCCAGCTGCGCAGCATTCGTTTATCTTTGGCAGCGCAGTCGTTCTTGTAAACATCCTAAAGCCTGACCTAAGCAGATTTGACTGCCCTCTTTCAACACTTCCTAATCTTAAGAACCCAAGAGCGAGGCTCTCCCGAAATACAAATATTGTTCAAATACTGAGGCTTCTCCTCAATCCAATTTGCATTTGATTTTTAGTCTTAAGCTGAGATCCAAAGAATAAAGTCGTGAAACTATTTCTCCTAAAAACTATTTTTTTATTTCTTGGCGTTGTTCTTAGTCAACTGACGGGACATTAGTTCGACTCAAAAATAAAACAACAATTTTACTGGCGCAGTCGGTAGGTTACAAAAGTATCCGAATTTTACAATAAAAATGTGACAACCAATTATTGCCGCACCCCAAATCGTTGCGCTGAGCGACATCAACCTTGCCGAAGCCCGTCGGCAGCTTAAAAACATTATGCCATTCAAGGGTGATACAGAAACCGTTCACACCTTTGTCAGCAGAGTGGATTACGTAATTTCGCTCTACCAAACAAATGATGTCCGACAACAGAGGATTCTACTGGGAGCCATCGAAAGGAACTTGGACGGACAGGTTACACGATCTTTGGGACTTCCGAACATCGAAGATTGGTCTACCCTTAAAGCAAGACTCATCGCGGAATTTAAACCTCAAACACCAAACTACAAACTTCTGGAGAACTTCAGGGAGACACCATACAGAGGAAACCTAAGAGCATTCTGCGAAGATGCGGAAAGACGACGTCAATTACTAATTTCGAAACTACACCTGGAAGGTAACCAATCGGATTTTCTTATTTATATTCAGGCTATTAAAGACTCTATTAAGATACTTATAAGGAAACTACCAATACAATTTTTCACTATTTTAGCCCATCACGATATTACAGACTTAAGATCCTTAATTACCATTGCACAAAATGAGGGAATTTATGAAGAACACATTAATTTTGAATTTTATAAAAACCCAGAATATCGTAATAAAAATTCAAATTCTAATCAGAATTCAAAAGCACAAAAATTCAATACAAATGTTCAAACTCAATATCGACCAAGTTACTCACAATATTCCCAACCATTCCAACCTAATTTTAATCAATACATTCAACCATTTAGACCTAGCTATACACAGCAGATGACTAACAACCCACCCATGTGGCACGCACCTAATTATTTCAGACCCAACCAATACATAAACACACAACCCATTATTCAAAAAAATCCTTTCCAACAATATCCCAACAAAGCCCAAAATCCCCAAACAACGCATTTTAGAGGAAATACATACCGTCGACTACAACAACCCTCTACATATAAAAATACTAACTTCCCGATTACTAAACGACTAAGACCATCGGACAGTGAACAAACTAAAATGTCTATTGACGAAATTAGATTCCAAGACGCGCATGAATTCGAACAAGTCCAACCTAATTATTACGAGCAACAGTATTATAACCAAAATCAATACAATCCGTATCAAAATCGTGGCTTCATTAATGAAGGGCAACAACAAGTCCAATCTGTACAAATTAATAACAAACAAACCCAAAATAATTGTGAATTAAACGAAAATTTTCGGCTAACAGCCCCGGAAAATACGAATATGTCGCAGCGTTGGCATTTATTTGGGCCTGATCTTCCATATTGGCAAATAAACCTTTCGAGTGAAGCGAATTCCAACCGGCGTGCGCGATCGTCTGTATGCAACTGATCGTATTTTCTACGCATCGATCTATCCTTTACACACCCTAGCTGGACTACACTTGGCGACAGCGCGACAACGCCGTCGCCTCACTCGTAACGGTACTTTGGCGCCAGTCATATTCTACGTTGTAGTCAAATTCTAAGAATGTCCTCACGATATACCAAACTCATTGCGCAGCTGCGTCTTGCAAGCACAGTGGTCAAACCACGCTAATAATATGACAGACACGTACAGTGGTCAAAATACATTCGTAATGCGACACGGCCTTCCTGACATAATACACGTCCTCGTGTGTTGTCTTAAATCTACCACATAAGTGATAACACTTCAGGATTCAAAAGACTCTATGGATATTTCAAAGAATTATTTCCATTCAATCCATTTCTGATTCAAATTAGTTTCAACTTTAGTCTTATCATAACATGACTAAATTACTTAAATTTTCGTAACACAACTCAAATTTAACAAATCATACCACTCGTGTAATTCCTTTAACACATTTTTCTCTTAAGCTTTCAAATCAAACAAATTTTGTAGTTCCTTTTACAAATAATTAACTTATCTTTTGTGTAGTCCTTTTACACATAATAAACTTATCTTTAGTGTAGTTCCTTTTACACATAATTATCTTATATTTGTGTAGTTCCTTTTACACATACTGAAATTATATTTTGTGTAGTTCCTTTTACACAAACTGAACTTATATTTTGTGTAGTTCCTTTTACACAAACTGAACTTATATTTTGTGTAGTTCCTTTTACACAAACTGAACTTATATTTTGTGTAGTTCCTTTTACACAAACGACCCCCGCCATAACAAGTCTCTTCTGCTATGGTGCGGTCTTCAGTTTCTCTATTGGGCAACAGACACGACTCCTATCGTGCTGCCCCTGTCTTTACATAACTCATCTTTATCATATTCTGCTTGAGCTTTCATGTTCTTTTTAGCCTCCTTTCTCAAATTTTCTTTGTCTACCTCATCATCGTTATTTTCGTTTAGCGGCAACAAGCCAAAAGGTCGAGCTTCTTTACCAATCAATAATTAATCGTGCCATTCATTGCTAGCTGCACTTCAGCCAACGCATCCTGCCATGATCTCTGACTAGACTCGGCTTCTATTTTAGGAATAGGATGCAGCTCAGTCTGCACTTTTCCCGCTAGTGGCTTAGAAACTTTACATTTAATCAAATCTTCTACGAATCCACGCACACATTTAGACATATTTTCGAACCGATAATAACAATAGACTTTGTCCAGCGTCTTTTCCCATCCAAGATGCATAATAACGTAACTCATTATTCTTTAACTTTACAATTATATCTTGTATCTCTGTATCTCGCTGTTGTTCTGAAACCAACCAGTTATCAGATACCTCGGTCAAATTGATTCGTAACTCTGAAATCTTATTCATTACCTTTCTGTTGTTCAAGCACTAGATTTCGAGAGAGAAAATCCACATGCGCCATTCGCTCGCCTTTTCTATACTCTATTTCAAAATCAAATGCCTGTAAAAACGCCCACCATCTATGCACCCTCGGTGTTAAACCTAGTTTTGTGCGGCTGGCCTTTAAATAATTACAGTCAGTATATACTACAAATTTACGTCCTGTAATACTCCACAACATGAGGTTTATTGTCAATTTTATGTAACAGGATCGCTCCATATTGATTAGCACAGCAGGTCTCCTGCGTGTTGTCCCTTCGATCCCTTCGACCAGACTAATTATCGTTGCTTTCCTTATATTTCTCAACTTCACTTCATTATTTCAATCTTTAACTCAACGTAATATTTCATCAATATCCGAAACATTTTTATCAAATAAAATATCGGCATCCCTTGCCTTGCTCAAACTTTTCTTTGAAATTTACATTTTATGACTTCATTTCTTTTGATCAAACAGTAATCGTATCTCTTGCCACACTTCTTTCTTTTTTTCATTCTTTACCTTACCATTCTCTCTGTTTTGTCTCTAATTTGTCACACTGTCAGGCTCTTGCTGCACTCCTTGCAACGATCTCACGCATCCTCATGCGTCATGGTCCCTCCGGACCCTCATAGCTGTAGCCTTGTGAATAATTAACTCAGAGTCTATGGTCTCTACGAGTGCCTCAGTCGGCGATCTCTCGCAGTGGTCTCTACGAGTGCCTCAGTCGGCGATCTCTCGCATTGGTCTGCGTCTACCTCAACAGGCATCGACCATAACTATTCGTGGGCCTACTATACGTTCTCTTGCTTGTCAAAGATCTCAACACATATCGGTCACCATCAAGCTTTTCTGCCATTACATATGGCCCCCAAACCTTGGGTTTAGCTTTGTTTGATGCCGCTCTTCACTCTTGAGCAAGACATGGTCGCCTACATTGAATCTTATTTCTTATATTGAATCTTTTTTTTTTTATTTATAAAATTAAAATTACAAATCTTTACGTAGCTAGAATTTGCCACTCATAAGCACAGCACCACTAACATCCTTCCATGAACACATCCGCTAATCCCTCTTTCAATATGGAATCAAAAAAAGTATGGAACGGACTCACCGGTTGAACTTCTTACTATTCCTGATGGTGGAGCTACAGTACAGATGTCAACACGTTTCTCGGTTACTGGGTCGTTTCCTCGTGATCGTCCTTTTGGACAGGCGGATGCGAAGTGCCCAAGCTCGTCGCATTTGAAACATTTGACTGTTAATCGGTCTTTTGATCCTTGCGTTGAACTTCCATTGTGACTTCTTCCTTGATTTTGTGACCTCTGCCGAGCACGACATTCAGCATATTTATGTCCAGTCTTTCCACAATAATTGCATTCCACTTGAGAGAGATACTTAGACTTTTTACGCTCCGGGTCTGTTGTAGGTTCCGTTTTTTAAAAGTGTGCGCTTGTAGTTGTTGTTGCATGTCATTTCGAGTTTTAATATTGTTTGTAAAAACCCAGCGCGACAATTTGTCATCAATTTGTATCATGTGAGCCAGAGTAAGTGAAACCGCAATTTCCTCCAGATCAATAGATTTAAATTTGGACATAAGTAAGGTTACGATTCGGCTTCCATATTCGGTGTAACTTTCTCCAGACTTTGGTCGCCCGTTCAAAATTTTCATCAGTGTGGCTGCAGACGTTTCGATGCCAACAAAGCGTTGAACGAAGAGTTCTTTAAATTGTGGCCATGTGATGCCAGCAAAGCATATTTGGGACAGCCATTGTGATGAACTTCCCTCTAGCGCCTTACTTAAAGTTATCATCAGGCTGCTACCTTCGGGCATTTTATCAGCAAAAATGAGATCCACTGTTGTACACCAAGATGAGGCATCTGCACCAGCTCCCTCAGGATGAAACTTTGGGAGAGTTATATGTTTTCCCTTTTCATCAGTTGCCGATGCCTTTTGTGTCTGCATATTTTTAATGATCTCCATTAGGTTGTTGTTTTGCACTTGTAAAGCTGCCAGGTATGCATCGGTGATATTTGTAGGCAAAGCAGATCCCACTTCTGATGTCGCAGCGTTGGCATTTATTTGGGCCTGATCTTCCATATTGGCAAATAAACCTTTCGAGTGAAGCGAATTCCAACCGGCGTGCGCGATCGTCTGTATGCAACTGATCGTATTTTCTACGCATCGATCTATCCTTTACACACCCTAGCTGGACTACACTTGGCGACAGCGCGACAACGCCGTCGCCTCACTCGTAACGGTACTTTGGCGCCAGTCATATTCTACGTTGTAGTCAAATTCTAAGAATGTCCTCACGATATACCAAACTCATTGCGCAGCTGCGTCTTGCAAGCACAGTGGTCAAACCACGCTAATAATATGACAGACACGTACAGTGGTCAAAATACATTCGTAATGCGACAAATACATAAAAATAGTATACAAAGGGTGCTCATACAAATGTCTTCTAGACACAGGATCAAAAATTAATATGATCAATGAAAATATATTTTGTTTTCCCATTCAAAATAGTAGATGTGAAGTTTTAACATCAAATGGCCCTATTAGCTTGAACGACTTGATTATGTTACCCAGAAATAGTATTTTCAAAAAAACCGAACCATTTTATGTGCACAGATTTTCTAATAATTACGATATGCTAATTGGCAGAAAATTGTTGAAAAATGCTCAATGAGTTATTAATTACAAAAATGACACAGTTACCCTTTTTGATCAAACATACAAATTAATTACTTCCGAATCCGAAAGAAACCAAAATTTGTATATCCAAAGGACACCAGAATCAATTGCAAGCTCAGATCAGGAATCAATAAAAAAATTAGATTTTTCACAGTTTCGATTAGATCACCTAAATCAGGAGGAAACTTTTAAGTTAAAAGGCTTATTAAATAAATTAAGAAATCTTGAATATAAGGAGGGAGAAAAATTAACATTTACAAATACAATTAAACACGTACTAAATACAACACATAACTCCCCAATTTATTCGAAACAATACCCACTTGCGCAAACACACGAAATCGAAGTAGAAAACGAAGTACAGGAAATGCTGAATCAGGGCATACAATAGTCCTACTTGGGTCGTACCAAAGAAACCGGATGCTTCTGGCGTAAATAAGTACAGGGTAGTAATTGATTATAGAAAGCTAAATGAAATAACCATACCTGACAGATATCCAATTCCAAATATGGACGAAATTCTTGGCAAACTGGGTAAATGCCAATATTTTACAACGATCGATCTGGCAAAGGGATTTCATCAAATAGAAATGGACGAAGAATCAATTTCTAAAACTGCATTCTCCACAAAAAGCGGTCATTACGAATACCTTCGAATGCCATTTGGCCTTAGGAATGCACCCGCTACTTTTCAAAGGTGCATGAATAATATCCTTCGACCGTTGCTTAACAAACACTGTTTGGTGTATCTGGATGATATTATAATTTTTTCAACATCCCTTACAGAACATTTAAATTCAATAGAATTAGTTTTTACAACGCTTGCAGATGCAAATTTAAAATTGCAACTAGACAAATGTGAGTTCTTAAAAAAGGAAGCTAACTTTCTTGGTCACATAGTTACCCCTGATGGTATTAAACCAAATCCTATTAAAGTTAAAGCCATAGTTTCATACCCAATTCCGACAGAAGTAAAAGAGATAAGAGCTTTCCTTGGATTAACAGGTTATTATCACAAATTTATTCCAAATTACGCAGACATAGCAAAACCCATGACCAGCTGCTTAAAAAAAGGAGCAAAGATAGATACACAAAAACTTGAGTACATAGAGGCATTCGAAAAACTTAAGGCTTTGATAATTCGTGACCCAATTTTACAATTACCTGATTTTGAAAAGAAATTTGTTTTAACCACAGATGCAAGTAACTTGGCCCTCGGGGCTGTCCTTTCTCAAAACGGTCATCCTATATCTTTTATTAGTAGAACACTTAATGATCACGAATTAAATTACAGTGCTATCGAAAAAGAATTACTCGCCATAGTTTGGGCCACAAAAACTTTTAAATTTAGACATTATTTACTAGGGCGACCATTTCTCATTGCCAGTGACCATCAGCCTCTTCGATGGCTTCATAACTTAAAGGAACCGAATGCTAAGTTAGAAAGATGGAGAGTTAGATTAAGCGAATACCAATTTAAAATAGATTATATTAAAGGGAAAGAAAATTCAGTTGCTGATGCATTATCAAGAATTAAAATTGAAGAAAATCATCATAGTGGAGCTACTCAACATAGTGCAGAAGAGGACAATAGCAACCTTATTCATTTAACAGAAAAACCAATAAATTATTTCAAAACACAAATAATCTTTATTAAATCCGATAAAAATAAAGTAGAGCATTCAAAAATATTCGGTAACTCCATTACCACAATTCAATATGATGTAATGACACTTGAAAAGGCCAAACAAATTTTACTCGATCACTTTATCCATAGAAACATTACCATTTATATTAAGAGCGATATAGATTTTGAAATTATTCAAAGAGCACACATAGAAATTGTTAATACCATCTACACAAAAGTAATTCGCAGTCTTTTCCTATTAAAGAACGTTGGTTCATACGCCGAATTCAAAGAAATCATACTTCAATCACATGAAAAACTTTTACACCCTGGTATACAGAAAATGACAAAATTATTTAAAGAAAATCACTTCTTTCCAAATAGCCAACTATTAATTCAGAATATAATAAACGAATGCAACATATGCAATTTGGCCAAAACAGAACATAGAAACACCAAAATGCCTTTAAAAATCACACCCAACCCGGAACATTGCCGAGAAAAATTTGTAGTAGATATTTATTCATCTGAGGGAAAACATTACATCAGTTGCATTGATATTTATTCTAAATTCGCTACACTTGAGCAAATTAAAACTAAGGATTGGATAGAATGCAGAAACGCATTAATGCGCATTTTTAATAAACTAGGTAAACCCAAATTACTAAAGGCAGACAGAGACGGAGCTTTCTCCAGTTTATCTTTGAAGCGATGGCATCAGGAAGAAGAAGTCGAAGTCAAGTACAGCTCAATACAGCAAAAAACGGGGTAGCAGACGTCGAAAGATTACACAAAACAATAAATGAAAAAATTCGTATAATCAATTCATCTGATGATGAAGAAGTAAAATTAAGCAAGATAGAAACAATCCTCTACACATACAACCATAAAATTAAACATGACACTACTGGACAGACACCTGCTCAAATTTTCTTATACGCTGGGCATCCAATATTAGACAGTCAAAAAATTAAAGAAAAGAAAATAGACAAAATAAATGAAGACAGACAGGAATTTAATATTGACACTAATTACAGAAAAGGTCCACTACAGAAAGGCAAATTAGAAAACCCATTTAAACCAACCAAAAATGTAGAACAGACAGACCCTGACCATTACAAAATCACTAATAGAAATAGAGTTACGCACTACTACAAAACAAAAGAAAATTAATAAACTCTCAAATAAAATGTGAACAGCCAAAACATTTTAAACATTAAAACATCCACTTGGATTAACTACAATGATGACCAACTATTAATCATATCCCACATACCCATTTACCTTTCACTAATAAACACAATTAAAATAATCCCTTACCCAGACTCCAATGGCTATCAGCTAGATTACACAGACACACAATCATATTTTGAAAAAGAAAATAAAGTTTATAGTACCGAAAATAAAGAAGTAAAAAATGAATGTGTCACCAATATTATTAAACACTTAAATCCAATTTGTAATTTTAAGCCAGTACACACGAACGAAATAATAAAATACTTAGAACCAAACACAATTGTTACCTGGAACTTAACCCAAACAATTCTTAACCAAAATTGCCAAAATTCAATTAATAAAATAAAAATAGAAGGAAACAAAATGATAAGAGTAACGCATTGCAAAATAGAAATCAACAGCATAATTTTAAGTGAAAATCTGTTAAAACCAGAAATAGATTTGACACCACTATACACACCACTTAATATAAAAAAAATAAAAATTGTAAAACACAACGACATTGTTGAGATGATTTCAGAGAACAATATTACACTTTACATACGAATGATCATTGTAATAATTGCACTAATTTTGTTGTACTTATATTTAAGATATGTATCATGTATGCAAATATGTATGCATGTATGTATGTATATATGTATGCAAAACTTAAAATAAGAAAAAATCAAAATCAAAACACACCACAACAAACAGAAATAGAAGAAACTCCATTTCCCACACTATATCCATCAATCCCAGCCCAAGTATAGGCTTCTCTTTAAGGGAAGGGGAGTGACGTATTTGGGTGGTCCAAACCAGCCACTTCTATTATTTCAAAGAAAACAGTAATGGACTCTAGTAATTTTCCATAATGTATCCCAGCTGCGCAGCATTCGTTTATCTTTGGCAGCGCAGCCGTTCTTGTAAACATCCTAAAGCCTGACCTAAGCAGATTTGACTGCCCTCTTTCAACACTTCCTAATCTTAAGAACCCAAGAGCGAGGCTCTCCCGAAATACAAATATTGTTCAAATACTGAGGCTTCTCCTCAATCCAATTTGCATTTGACCTTTAGTCTTAAGCTGAGATCCAAAGAATAAAGTCGTGAAACTATTTCTCCTAAAAACTATTTCTTTATTTCTTGGCGTTGTCCTTAGTCAACTGACGGGACATTAGTTCGACTCAAAAATAAAACAACAATTTTACTATATACTTTATATGGTCGGAAACACTTAAACGCGGAGGACCCAGTGTAATGGTAAGGGCTCGTTTCTCGTACTATTGCGTAGGGCAAATACATTGGATACTCTACTCTTTGCCGAATGCGATATGCCGCTAAAGTGGGTCTTCGAACAAGAATATGACCCCAAGCACACCAGCCAAGGATTAGTTCCAAAATAAATATGTATGTTCCTATTTGGAGTAGGCTGCACTCCCATCGATAATCTTCTGCGCATATTAAAAAGGCAGTTGTAGCTTTTCGACCAACAATGAAAAACTTTGGACAGTATTTAAGAAGTCCGGGACCAAAATATCCCTAAAACCGTGCCAGGACCTGGATGAATCCGTGCCAAAACGTTGAACAGTTGTTTAAAATAAAGAATTTAAGCATTTTATGAAGTGGTTAATTAAGTTAAAAACTTAATTGTAATTTTTTTTTATTTTCTAAAAAGTGCATGATTTAACCTTTCTAAAAGGGTATTTTAGCTCTTTTAAAACCCTAAAATTGGGAATTATTCAAACCTTGATTGGGCAAGTGCTATTTAATTTTTCGCAGCTGTATATGTGGCCATATATGTACATATATATATTGTGTTCCTAGGTAAACAAAATAACAGGTCTAACCTGTAACTGTAACTGACACTATTTCAGCAACCACTAGAAATGTCCCAGAAATCTCACTGTCCTTAGAATCCATTTAAACTTAAAGTAAAAGACTTACACAAGGGCGACTGATCGGTTTTAACACATTGCGAACCAATTTACTCTAAAACAAAACTCACAACGGTCTGGACAGCAACATATTTTTTGGTTGGGCTTAATTCCGTCCCGAAAATTTTGGTCTCCTTTACATACACATATGCCTATGTATGTATAAGTGATTGCATGTACACTTAGAGCGTAAAAGATAACGGGGGGTTAACATAACCCCGCTTAAACATTTACATTACATTTACAAGACAACCTAAGCCTACATTATATATTTGTATATTTATATATTAATTATGAATACATGTTATATATATTTATATTATATAATTATATACAATATATGTGTATTCATTTGTAGATCATATATATATATACATATACACGATATATACAATATATATATATATATATATATATATATATATATATGTATGTCACTTGCCTGCCACAATGTTGACGAAGTGCTAAATTTCAATTTACAGTCAGAATTATTTAATTTACTCAATATAAAGTCTATAACTTTATTGAGTCTTAGCAAAACCAAAGACATTATGCAAGAGACAAAATGTACAATATTTTTGTGCACACCTTACCAATTCAACAAATCTCTGTGGCTCCTTGCACAATGAACGTTTTTTGTGGCAAGCAAGCAATTTTCTTGAACTTAAATCAACATTTTCAAACAGGGTTTTTTAGAGATGCTATGTGATTAATTGGGGAATCTTTGAGCTGGGTCTGTTTAGTCTATAGCCTAAAAGCGCTGCGGCAATATCTCGCTTTTGATGCCTCTCAGTGCGTGCTTTTTTTTTCGGTGCGTTGATAGGTTGCACGACTGCTTGAAGGACGCACTGCACAGTTCGCAATTGAACCGCCGCTCCTTGCTGTGAACTACACGATGCAGCTCCATTCTAGACTTATACTTAAACTTCAAACCACAAGTCTCGTAATCGCAGACGTACCACCGTTCTCCGTCATCTGAAGACACAGCACTCCCGGCGCTGGCCGTCGTGCTGTTAGAGTCCTTAGGCAGCTGTTCCTGACTGGCGGCTAGCATAGCGGCGGCCGAAGGAACGACAGACATGTTTAGTTGCTGCTGCTGCTGTAGAGCATTAGGGGGCGTGGTGCTGACCGTATTGGAGGTGCTGGTACTGGCGCTGACGCTAACAAATCCGGACGCTGGCGGTGGAGGCGGTACAGGTGGTGGAACTAGCTGTGGCAGATGGTAAATGGTCCCACCAGCTGCAGCAGCAGCCTGCATTTCGGGTGTAAGTGTCAGACTGCTGGGCTCTATCTTAATGTCGATGGCGCTGTTGCTACGTGTAGTTCCTTCGCCTGTGGATACCACAGTTGCGGCGGCTGCAGCGGCAGCTACCGCATTGGCATGGAGTTCAGCCAGCTCCTTGGCAACATCCCGCTGCTGTTGGAGCTGCTGGTGAGCATGTTGTTGTTGAACCTGGTGCTGCTGGTGCCCGTGCTGCTGAGACTGTTGTTGTTGTTGCTGCTGCGCTTGCTGTTGTTGCACTTGGTGTTGCACCTGCTGTTGTACTTGAACCTGCTGTTCGTGCAGTTCCACCTCCCGTTGTTCCTCCTCAGAGTACTTGGTTGAGCAGGTGTAAAGGGCCAGTGGCACACTGATCGCTGTCGCGCCTTGCTGGGAGCTGCTTCCTGGCGTTGCTGCTGCCGCCGCAGCCTCCACATCCGTTAGGCAGTAGCTGGATGTACGACTGTGTTCCTGTGCAAATAGACCAAGGTTTATAAGCCCTCCGCCAAAAAAAAACACACGAAGCATACCTTTGCCACCCCGTGCAGGAAATTATGCTCATCCTGTATGTGCTTCCAGAACTGATCCTGTGTCTGAAGCTCCTCTTGGCACGTGTGACAAACAATCCAGAAGCTATCCCCCGACAAACAGAACTCGCCAAGCTTGGTGTAGATCTTGTTGTTCTTGCTGAGGATGCGCGGAAAACCCATTGCGTTGTTGTGTTTGACTAGCTCCTTGTGCTGTCGTTTGTTTATGTTTATGTTTTTATTTTTTTTTTTGTTTTTGTTTAGCTATCGGGCGAATAGGCACTTTCGATAGTATCGATTAATCATCATCCTTCTTCGATGTCTAACTTAAACGCAACTATCGCCTTGATGGTAAAGAACAGATATTAGATATTTCGTGAAATTCTATATATCGCGCGTTAATTTAAAGTGTACACTTTACAGCATACACCGTTATATGAAATCATAAAAAGCTTTTAATTTTATGCCAACGGAGCCATATGCAGCTTGAAAAATTATTGCTAAATAAATGGAATTTTGTGACGAAATATATATTACAACAAATTAAATGCGTGCTAAATAATATCAGAATAGTAATTGCAGCTTGTTATATAACTAAGCTACTTCTTGCAATTGTTGTCAACTAAATTTCAATGCTCCATAAAAAAACTTTGATTAGCAATTATATTCACAAGCGATAGAACGCATGTACATAACATGCGAAACTTTGATTAAATCCTTAAAAAACATTGGTTTCCTCAATAGGACACTCAAAAAACCAAAATACTTTTATAGCATTTTAAAAATCTCTTATCGATATATCGATTAATTAAAAATTTAAACTTATATGTAAATAAAAGCCCAGAATCGCGAGTTTTTTTTTGCGATATCAAATAACTTTTGTATGGAATACTTATACCTTAAACCATTTTAAAAAAGCAGTGAAGTACCCGAACTAATTTTCATACCCTTTACTCGTAGAGTGAACGCGTATATTAGGTTCCTTGAAAAGTATTTAACAGGTAATAGGAACCGTTTCCGACCCTATATCGTATGAACGTTTTTTATTCTTTTTATTCTTCTTAGTTGTAATAATACCCGTTATTCGTAGAGTAAAGGTGTATACTAGGTTCGCTGAAAACTATGTAACAGGCAGAAGGAAGCATTTCCAACCATATACAGTATATATATTCTTGATCAGGAAAACTAGTAGAGTCGAACTGGCTGTTTCCGTATGAATGCCGAAAAGGACTACTTAGCATATTCATACTAAAGCACTCATATTCTGCTTTCTACAGCATTCGCTTTGCTGTTTGAATAACTCCATCATTCTCGCATTTTCATTATCTGAGTAAGAAATATATAATAGTCGCGGTATCAGAATGCGGCGTTCTCTCTTACTCCTGAAAGAGTCAACCGGCTGATGTAGTTAGAACACAAGCATTATGTAGATATTGTTTTAAATAAGTTACTGCATACTACTGAATTAAATTTGTAGTGTTTTGATTATTGTTAAGCATTGATTTAATGTGCTTTGATTACTATATAATCGATGTTTTTGAATTTGCAGTTATGTATATAAATTAATATATGTATGAATTTATAACGTTACCGAAAAATATTTAAATACAAGCTTAAAGCAAAAGTATTGAGTACTTGTTATTGAAAAATTTAAATAAAACAAGAGAGGCACTTTTTACATTATACCCTTCTACAATACACATTTGTGCATTCATATGTAAAATGTGAAATATACATGAATATGTACATATGTACGATTATGGAATCGAGACTAAGATGGGCGTGGATTGCCGAAGAAGGGCTTGAACGAGATGCCAATGCATGTATACATGTTCATATGTGTGACTGTTATTTTTATGCGCCATTTCAAGCCAGCTTGTTTCCACTGCTCTTGCAGTTGCTTCTTTTTTCGCATTTCCATTTTTACAACCTGAATAACTCCAGTCGACTGAGTCCAATTCACGCTGCGCAACCGCAGTCGCTGGTTTGTACGCTGGGGGGATAACATCTTGCGCTGCACTTGCCGACGTTCTGTCCAATTTCGGGCAGCTTAAAAAGTGAAACCACCCCTGGGAGGTGACTACGTCAAGTGTCTACAGGTGAGCAGCCACAAATCGCGTATGGGTTTCTTCTTAGGCCTGCCTTCTGCGGACGGGGATTAAGGGATTAATTAATTAATTATTGTCGCTCTTGCGTGGAAAACGAGTAGCTACACAATATACATACATATGTATATATGTGTGTACTTACATATCTACATATGTATTTAGGTATGGGCGATATATTTTCACCTTTTGTCTTGTCAATCAGTGTGCAGGCAGAGTAAAAAAAGTTTCAGAAAGGAAAAAGTTAATGCAAATCGCTTCTTTCTAGTTTTGTTTTGCATTAGGCTTTGTCCGATCGTCAAAGAAAAGCATACATGCATAATTAATTAATAAAAAGGCTGCAATGTAACAGACATAAAGAAGAAAGTATACATACGTACGTACATACATCATACATCATATGTAAACTTTTTGTATTACTATCAGAGTTAATTTAGTCGTGTCAGTGAGAAAGGGAACAAGGTAGTTGTAGTAATACGTTAAGTTAAAAATTAAATGCTGAACTAGCGTTAAAACAAAAAAGAATGCTATAATCGAATTCCCGACTATCAGTTACCCATTATTCAGCTAGTGAGAACACGAAGTTTCATCATTTTTCTGGAATATCTATAGATATTGGGGAATACAATGAGTAAAGATTTAAAAAGTGTTCCAAAGTATGGGCGTGACCGGTTTGGAGGCTTAAAGGCATTAGAATGGGCGTTGCAAAAAGTTTTTTGATTAGCCTTATAAATTTTTTATCAATTTCCAAAAAAAATAGTTTTTGCCACACCCATTCAAGCCCCAACAAACCTCAAGGAACTGCCCCGCCCACACTTTTGAAAAATTTGTTGATATTTTTTCATATTTTTATTTGTCTTGTAAATTTTTATAGATTTGCAAAAGGAAATTAAAACTTTTTCCCACGCCCTCTAACGCCCTAAAAACTGCCACGCCCACATTATTGAAAAATTCTTGTATATGTTTTCATAATTGAATTAGTCTTTTAAATGTCTATTGATTTGCCAACAACTTTTTACCATGCTCACTCTAACGCCCTAAAGCCGCCAAACCGGTCACGCCCACACTTTTGAACAATTTTTAAATATTTTCTCCTTTTATTCCTCAATATCTACGATATCCCAGAAAAATGAAATTGGGTGTTTTCCATCTGTTTCTGTTAATAAAGTGTATTCGTAGTATTCTTAGCGATGTAACGTTCTGTATTTGCATGCTCTCAGATAGTAAATAGCATTTGCATTTTGTTGGTGAGAGGAGCAGTGCCCCAGAATATACAGCCCCAGTCGAGTATTGTAGAGAGAATAGGTTTAAAGTTAAGGTTAATTAATTTTTTGTTTTTAGATTTTATTATGATGGTAAAGTCGTCGAGTCATGCGTAATTTAATAGGCTATTGTGAAGAAAATTACTAAAAGTAGGAGCCTTGTGGAATGCCGTTTTGCATTGGTTGGTAGGAGGAGAGGTCGGAGTTGATGTGCACAAGTATTTTTCTATTAGTCATGTAACTTTTGATGTAGTTTGTTATTTTACGTCCAGTTTTCCAAGCTACTAGTTGCTCTAGGATAGAGTGCATCCAAAGAGACTAGAATATTATTATTCTCGTATCTACTAGAATATTATTATTCTTGTGTCTTTATTCGAAATCTACTTATATAATGGATGTATGGTTTCTCCTGGATATAGCTCAAGATAGCTAATAGGTGGTCTATTAGAAGTAGACTGTCTGTGTCCGATTTCCCTTCCTTGAAACCAGTTAAATCCACAACAAGATTAGTTTCTCGTTTAATACATTTTTCAATCACGAAATTGATTAATAAAAAATCCAACTTTTACAACAAAAATGCATCTATCAACTTTTCATCTTGTCTCCAAACCTAGAACTTACAATTGAAAGGGTAAACACCAATAACACTATCCTTTCCTCTTCTGGTTTTAGGTTGCACTCTCCCGCGGATAGGAATCGATGAGATGCGAAGACAGTGTGGCAGGATTTACACTTGGTATTGCGCCGGGGAGCTGTATGGCATTGAATGATCATTGTGCGGGGAGCGTCCCTTATGCGCTTTCTCCGAATCACGAATCGGATCACATGGACGTGTGGCACTCCGACTGGCAGGCGCCTGGAGCTGATAGCAATGACGGAGCCAATCCTGAGGATGACCTCATGCATGATGTGCTAGCTGAGCAGCGCTCAAATGGCAGGGATAATGAACTTAACCATCAGCTTGTGCAGCATAAAATTTGTTGAGGACTCGGAGTATTTGCGTGATCCTGGAGAATTTTTATTCGTTGCGGTGGACCAGAAGAACCTGTCAAAAATGATTGCAGTACGCCAGAAAATTTAGAACAGAAGCTAAAAAGCCCAAACCAGTTCCAGATTCTACAATGCAGGTTCAAGTGCTTCCCAAAATAATACCTTTATAGGAATGTAAAAACATGTGATGATTTGTGGCGAAAAATAATTTTACCGTACTAGTTTTTGATACCTTTGGTATATGACTTTGGCTTCCTCACTTTTGAATATTTCTCCCTGTGCATAAAGTAGTCGCCTTCGTCACTGCGTTGAATATCACAGTTATAAAATGAAAATTAAACTTATTCTTATCGCAATTCAATCTTCTTCCCCAGGAGGTATCACCCGTTTTAGAGGGCCAACGTCTAACGACCCACCATATACACCGCCTGATCGATTTGTACCGCTCGGAGCATCGTCTCTGGAACCAGTCGCATTCCTCAACATGGAGCTGTGCCGCGACTCCTGGCGTAGGATAACGAATGCCTGGAGTACTTATTGCTGCCGAAGCTTCGGCGTGACGGAAGTTCGGATCCGCGTCTCGACGCTGTGTCAAAGATTTCTCAAGCAAAGGAAGCGCTAGGAGGCGGACTGTGAATTGGATGATATTACCAAGTTTACGCACTTTGAACAATTGAGCTTCCTGTGCAAGCAGCAATCTTTATAAAAACGGCATCGTCACTATGCCCGAGAGAACTGCCGTCTACTACAGCTTTACGAACAATATCCGGTCCTATGGCACAATGCACACAAACGGGTTCGATGGGACGCTCTCCTGGGTCTCCAGATGGCATCACGACTTTCGGGGATTAGCCTGTCGCCCGTGGTTATCCAGCGACGGTTGCAACCGCTGCGCAAGCGATATCGACTGGAAAAGATAAGCTATCTGCAAAGTGTGGTGGAGGGAAAGCAGGCCGAATTTATATCCGGATTCGAACACTACACGGAAATCGAGTGCCTGCACAAGCACATCGACCCTTATGTGTGTGCTGTTCGTAGAAAGATTTTTGAGAATCTAGTAGGTCACCAAATCCATGTGCAGAGCAACTGTGAAGTGAAAAAATTGGGTAATGCTAAAAACCAGGAGATGAGAAAACGCATAAAAGAAGGGCTAAATGAAGAGAAGAAGTTGCAGTTGATTTCTTAAAGGAAATTTTGAAAGTACCACAATGGACAATGATGCCAAAGGCATGAACGCTAATTCCGAAGCACCTTCCAACAAAACGAAACCTAATTAATGTGGTTTGCTTTATTGGATTTCTTGTAAATACATAAACTGAAAGAAAAAAGTGAAAATATGTTTTTTTAACGTTCCTTAATTAGACTTGGCGAAACGCTTTAGCTGCCGCAGGCGATATATATCGTGGGAGGGCGGCACAGCGGTCTGCAGCTCGTCGTCACTATCATCGCCCCCAGGCAGCAGTCGTCGCCGGCGCGGTGGAATGGCCGTAACACTGTGCTGCACCCCCGTATACGTGCTTGTGTCCACGATCCAGTGAACCGACTTAGCCAGATCGAAGATCTTAGGCGACAATTCGTTGTCTCCATTCGGTTGCGGTGCGGCTAAGTAAGATAATTGTTCAAAGTAAATTGAAGGGAATTTCAATCAGGTACACTCACAGTCCGGAAGATTGAGACGCATGAAGATATCGAACAGTAGCTCTACGCTAACGAACGGTCCACGGAAGGAGTTCGGTGGAGGCAGGGTGGCGCACAAAGCGGCCAGAGCTGGCGGTTGCGGAAATACACCACCTGCAAGTGGATGGGCACCAGGATGAGCACATGGACGCGGCTTAAATGGAATCATCTGGGAGAAATCTGGACGTGGCAACGGTGGCGTTGCCTCGCTATCTGTCTCGACCTCTCCGGTGTTCTGGCTTTGAGCTCCACCACCCACCTTGTTCAGTATAATGCCCACATTCTGCAAGAACGGAGGTGATCGAACCGAGAAAAGTAAGTAAAGACAAACATTTTGTGAAGCATGTGCCAACAAAAAAGAGCACTATACTGCACAGAGCGATTTATAGGTAAAATCGTACTTGCATAGACCAAACAAGATCCTATAAAAAGTATTGTAAAAAAGTTCTGCTATCCCTTTCTTGTTCGCACATATAAAATAAAATAAAATAGTCGTGCTCTTTCATTTCAAATGAGTTCCTACAAACTGTCTCAAATTGGAAAAATTTTAATGAATGTACTCAATTTTCAAGAAATGTCTTCAGACATTCAACTGTTATGGCGATTACTACACGATCACATGTTATCGTTTGTTGTAGTATAACAAGAAATTCCAATTATTTCGCGGTTATGGATGCTAGCTTGTTTTGTTTGTTTATGTTTTTATAAATAAGTAAATTCGGCGGTTACGCACCTCAGCATATCCTATTGACTTGAGCTCGGTGCTGGTGCAGGGGTAAAGGTCCAGAAATTTGTAGCGGTCAACCAGCTGGGCGGTCTCCTTGCCCTCATACTCTTTAAGCTTTAGACAAAAATTATTATAAGATATTTATAAAAAAAAAAGTAGTAAAAGACGTACGTTCTCGAAAACGGCACTACGGCGACGTTCGACCTTAACGATGCTGGAGAGATCCCCAATATTAGACTCGAACTCGAGGAAGCGATTCCAGACCTCAACACTCTTGTGCGGCGACAAACCACCTGAACTAAGTACCCGTTCAAACAGGACGCGCGTATTATTGTCCTCGTTTAGATGGGACAGGTAGTCAATGTAGCACATCACATACTCTGGACTGCCACCAAAACGCTTCAATCCCAGCTCGAAGATGCGGAACGCAATTTCTTTGTCCTTGGAGCAATAGTACTCCATCAAAGCAGCGGCCACGAAAATGTGATAGCGCGACCTTACGTCCTCTCGAGCTTTCTTAAAAATGCTACGGGCCGACTTGATCCCCTCAGCACGACGGGCGAACTTCATGTACTGAACATAGACCTGGAGTATTCCATTTCAATGGTATCAGATATTTGATGAAACATATTCAACATGTGTGTTCCTACCAATGTGGGATCAATGTCTGGCAACTGTAACAGCTTGTTGTACATGGAGTGCACCTTCTCGTACTTTAGCCGTCCTTCTTCAAAGTCCGCATAGGCAAAATATAGCAACGCATTTCGGTTTAGCACGCCGTTTATAGACCGCTCCAGTATATTAGCGCACTCGTCCGCAAAAATCTTGGCCGCCTGGACGTCCTGCAACGTTTTAATAAGGAATTAAACATGTAAATACACAAAGTTCGACTTAGTTATAAAGAGTAAAACGCGTGCGGCCTGGCCAGGGGCAACGGGGCAAGCCACGGAAAGGCATCTGTGTTGTGCCACTGCGTGCTCCCTTACCCGAGGGGCGACACTTCTCAGCAAACAAGAGACTATATTTGATTCGTTTTTGGTTTTGACCTTTGCCCACCACCAAGCAAAGGGCATAACCCGCTCTATTTGATTCACTACAGTAACGCAGAGAATAGGTGAAATGTTTTCAACACTAGTACGCACGCCTTTCTCGGTGAGCACGCGAGCACTGGTGTCCAGGAATTGGGAAGCCTGGTGCCACACTGCCGGGTGGTGGGTGAGCACCAGCAAACATTGCTCTGTGGCGAACATGACGCGACGGGTGACTAGGGCCGTATCTTCAGTGCGCAACGGATTAGACTTCTCATACGTGATAAAGCGCTTCCACAGCTCCACTTGCTTCACCTCCTCCTTTGTGAGTGTGGGCGGGACGGCTGGCAGGTTGCGATTGAGACCCTTTGTGTGGTATTCCAACTCTTTGGCAACACGACGGGCGTTCATGTAATCCCTGGTTTAAAGTGGGAATTTAGAAAGAACATTTAGCAAACGCTGCGTGTAACACTCACTTAGATCGCTCCAGACTCATCTTCTCTGATATAATAGGGTTTATGTTTTGCTCGAATGCGATATAGTCCTTCCACAACTGCTCGATGCCCACGATAGGTGTGACTACCGCCTTTTGATATACGCGGCGCACTGCTGTGATCTTCTGGTTCTCAGCATAGTTGCCCACTGCTTCAACGCCCCGCAGAAAGTATATGTAATCCTGCCAGATGCTGAACGAGTGTAGATCCATGCCGATTTTCTCCAGTGCAAAATCATAAGCCTGGGCCATTTTTTCTCTGAGAACAGAGTTAAGTCCAATAGAATAAGCGTGTCAGAATTAAAAACATGTTGTGCATCGAAAAAATCAATATGCTTTAAACAAAAAAAAAATTATTCTTTCGCTGCATTGCAAGTTTTGACAACAATTATAATAGTTTCTAAGATTTCAAATTATGTTAAATAAGGTAAAACAGTTACTTGTGAGTGCTTAGACCCGACTTGGTTTCCTTCACGTAGGTAAGATAGAGCTTCCATAGGTCGATGTTTAAAATCTTGACTAGGCAGCGTTGGAAAAGTTTCTCTACGCGTTCGTAGTACCGGCAGCGCATCTCCATCTCAATGTATAGCTTCCAGTACCGAGCGGTTGTCGGGAACACATTAACTAGCGACTCGTAAAGGCTGCGTACTTCGTGGATTGGCCGCGTTTGGGCCTCGCGGATCATGACACTCCAGGACTCGATGTCATAGGGCCGCAGCTCCACCACTTGCTGAGCTCGCACCAGGCGCTCCATGCCCCATTCCTTGTCATCGATAAGTAAAACTATGTTGTTACCATCCAAATAAAGCCCATGTTTTACTTACTATGTCGACTTTGATAAGGTCTCTGGCCGAAGACATTGCTTATAGTCTTTGCAAGTTGTCGTTGTATTTCCTGGACAATTTGCCTCCGTTCTTTTGGCCCTTTTGCCTGTGTATTACTTGCGCTGCTCCTTGGCTCGGGAAAGTTCCTTCCTTCCGTTGGACTTCCTGTTGGTGGATTCGCTACGCAATCACCTGGAGCAACGCTTGGATGCCGCTTTTCCGAATTCTGTTAGAAGTGTTGCAATGCGGCGGCTTGGATATCGACGACTGATTGGATGAAACTGCGATAGTGTCATCGCCAATCACATCGCCGGCCTTACCATTGAAACGGAAGATTTGCGAGGTATGTGTAGGACAGCGGTCACTAATTATAAACAAAAATAAGATATATGGTTTTAAAATCCGTTAAAGGTACTAAATCTGTAAATTATGAATTCAAGCAGTAGCAATATATATTATAGCCGGTTTCCACTAATACATTTTTTTTTACGCGTACATTGCTAAGATGAAGGTTGTTAACAGATCTTATATGTTATACTTTGACCCGTTTCTACGTCTAAGTTGTACAGTTGAAGTCCAAGGTAATATTTAATTAAAAGGCTTTTTTAGGACGCCTAAAATTGTATGCCTAGTAGCGTAACTAGTTAAAAAATGTTCCAGTTTACCTTATAAATTATACATTAAAATAATATTACATAAAATGACGTAAGGTATTCTTGGTATTGTGGTATTCGAACAAAAGGAACTATGAAAACATACGAAAATATTTTAATTTAAGCCAATAAATTGTTCTCGAATGTTTTAATTACGAGTCCGAGTGATAACAAAATTCAACAAGGTAAACGGTACCTATTTTTTGCTGAATATAAATAATAGAAAGAGAAACGCACTTTTTTCCAGCAACTCTAGTGTTAAATTGTTCTAAGAATATACATACACAGAAATGTGCTATTGAAATATAGTTGCGCTAAAATTTTTTTTTGTTGTTAGCCTGTATAATGTTGAGTGTTCAACATTCCAACAATTTAACAGTTTAAGGAATACCCAGAATCTAATCCTAGGAATAGATTGGTATATTTATAGGTATTTTTTCAGTACCAGTATACGGTCACATTGGCGAAGTGTCAAAAAAAGTTTTAAAACAAACGTTAAACAATCAAGAGTGGCAATCAAACAAAACAAAGTGCATTTATTAGCCGAGAGATAGTATAAGTGTCATTCATTGAAACTGATTGATTAAACTGCCAAGGTAAAAAAGATACACACACACATGTGCGTGTTCCAGGAGAGCAACACAATCATTGCAGACGCAGAGGCCAACAGATGTTGATGTCTTAGCGGTATATTTGGAGTAAGAATTTGTAATGACTACCCTCGGTTTTGCTAGTTTTCTTTTTTGACACTACGGAGAATAAATTTTGCATCGCGAATACGAAAAGCTGCAGGTCGTGTGGCTGGTTGCTGCTTAGTTTTTTGTTCTCCTTATTAATCCTCAGACCGTTTATTATCGATAAGCTAGTGAAAAATATTAGCGTACGTGCGCCACTCTCCCTTTCCTAATACCTTTGACTTTGTGTGTGTCTGTGTAATAAGCGCAATAAGTGTGTCACACACGCGGTTTTGTATTTCAAAGTGGAACAAACACTGTGTGTGTGTATTCCTTTCACATACGCACGAACACCTTACCTATGCATTAGGTTTTCCTCTGTTCTAATTGTGCATGACTTAAGGCTCAATTTAGCGGCATTTGTCTTTTCCGTTACCAAATTCTTCTGTCCCACATTGCGGTATTGCCTATTTTTGAGCAGCGCACACTGTTGTTGGTATGATGCAAGAAATATAAGGAAATCTTTCCGACCGTATAAAGTATAAATTTTCTTGATCAGGAATAGCAGAGTCGATCTTGCCAGGTCGGTCTGTCTGAATTAACGGAGAGATCTCGTGAACTCTGTATATAAGCCCGACATTTGAGTTTAAGTACAGCTGTGTTCAAAAAAATAGCAGTGCGACGGGAGCTAAGAAATACAAAGGTATTTTTCCATATCCCTTTTCGGAATATACTTTTTATTCCACTTTTTTTTGTAAAATGGAATGTGTAGATAGGGAAAAAAAGAAAACACCGATAGTTTTTCATGTTATTTTTTTTTATTTGCATCATAAGAATAGCTGTGTCTGGTTTTAACCAACGTAAAGTCCCGAAATTATCAATATTTTCTAAAATGTTAGTTTGGTTAAGTTAATTCATATATTTAAAAGGGCAATAAATTAAAAAAAAAATAAAAAAAATATATTTTAGTGGGTAAAGGACACCACTGTTCCCACGAGAAAAGAATGTTAATGTTACAGCAAAGTCTATCCTTTTGCATCTTTTAGGGACATAAAGTCTGAGCTGAACTTGGGAATCGGCAACGTTACTATTCAGAGATGACTACTGAATCAAAATTTAAGTGCGAGGAGTCCACGAAAGGATCTCCTACTTAGCTCTAGGCATATTAAGGCAAGGTTAAGCTCCCCTAAAACCTACCTAATCTGTCCAGTCTCCAAATGGCGTAATATCCTTTGGATTGATGGGTCAAAAATAGTGCTATTTGGTGGAACTGGTTCACTGCAGTATATCTGATGACCTCCAAACACGGAGTACCACCCAAAACACTCACTGATGACTTTCAATCATGGTGGACCAAAAATCCTGGTATGGGCTTGTTTTTCTACAATGGTATGAGTCCATACCATATGATTTATGGTATTATAGACCAAAACGCATATGCAAATATGCTTAGTGATGTCTTACTGTCATATTCTGACGAATATGAAAAACTGTCGAAAAACTCCGCGAAAAATGCTATTTTAGTGAACACCTGAATTTCTGCCTATTATGTATGTTGTTTCGAAACTATATTTTCGAAACTATTGAAGAAATAAAAGTGATACATTTGCTTTATTGTTTAAAATTAAATACCTAACGATATTATAAAAAAAATTTGACCATTAAAATTGTTAATCATAGGAATTTTTTATCTTAAACTCGCAGGTCTCAAGCACTGCTATTTTTTTGAACACAGCTGTATGTACCCTTTTTTTTGGCGGAAACCCATTTAATGAACACAGAAATCAGCTGTTGAAACAGCTGTTGCACGCACAATAATGTCTGCAATAATAAGTTTTTCCATTGATACAAATATTTATATATCTTTTGAACCAAAGACAGTAGAATTACTAGTTACTAGTTATACTAGTTATAGTTAACTAGTTATTCTAGTGTCTTTGTTTGAACCATATCGTTTTTTTTTTTTCATTCTAAAAAATGAGTTTTATTCAGTGTGGTTTTTTGTATTTGTTTTTGGCTGTGAAAACTAAGAAAAAATCGCTCTGCCCGTTAATACCTTAAAAATGTAAGTAGTCATACTGAAATATTTTTGTTATAAAACTTTCGAAAGGGATTTAAAGTGAATGCAGCCAAACGCATTCATGAAATAGACCTCATTTTGCAGCTTATTTAAGTCTTGTTTAGATAGTTATAATTAAAAAGTGAATTTTTCGCGATTTTGGAAGAAATTTTAGTCTTAGGACCTAACACTAATTTTTCAAGTGCAAAGTAATTTCAGCCAAAAGGGAGTTAACGAAGGCTGTTGCTAAATTTTTTCATTAATTTGTTATTATTTTTGTGGTTATTATTTGTAAAGTAATTTAATATTCAATCACTACCATGAAATCAGTTGTTTTTTTTGCTTGGACTATACAATTAATCATACGAAACTAGAGAAATTCCTATACAAAATTAGTTAATTTAATACTAGCTGAGTAACGGGTATATCATAGTCGGGGAGCTCGACTACAACATTTTCTCTTGTTTTTCATTTTTTTATAGTCATGTAAATTTCTATTGATTTACAAAATCAAATTTTTGCCCACTCCAAACGCCGCAAACCTCCCAGAATACCACGACCACACTTTTGAAATTTTTTTTTTTTAGATTTTTCTTCGTTTTATTGTTTGTCTTGCCAATGTTTATCTGTATACCATAAACACTGTTGCCCCGCCCGTCCTATCACTTTCAAAACGCTCAAAACGGGCACGCCCACACTTTTAATCAATTTTTAAATTTTTTCTTTTTATTGCCCAATATATTTTGGTAAAAAATCGAGAAATTTCGCGTTCGCATTCACACTAGCTGAGTAACGGGTATCTGATAGTCGGGCAACTCGACTAAAGCATTCTCTCTTCTTTTTCTAAACAATTTAATGGATATGACAATCAAATTTCAAAGTTTCTCCCTCGCTCTCCCAATAATTAAGAGAAAATCTACAATACCCGTTCCCTTTGTCTTTATAACGTTAATTTTCCTAAATATACAAGAGACAGAGATAATTAAGTTGGAAATTGTCAATATATTCCCAAACGAGTTTGGTTACTTTAAATATCACTTTATTTAATAGATGGAACATTAAGTGCGTTCTGTCTGTATTAGCAAAATATTTAGAACACTAATCGAAAAAACATATAAAGTTCCGAATCAAGGTCTACGGATAATTAAAACATGATTGCTTCGAAAATCAGCAAATCAGAAAAGAAGGAAAGAAAAGAAATGCATACATTATCTTAACTTCAAAGCTTTTATAGTTTTCGAGATCATAGCGTCCATACGGACAGACATTCATTACCACACCAATTCGGCTAGTGATCCTAATCAGGAATATTGTACAAATATATGTATATGTATATCCCATAAGGCCAAATCGTTTCCATCTGCCAGTCACTTTAGGGTTAACTATCCTCGTTTAAAATCGTACTGCTTAGTTCTAAAGAGCATAAAGATATTTCTGAACATGGTACCAGATGTTCAATTCTACGACATCGAAATACAAAATACAAAGATACAAAATACTCGTAGAGTAAGAGGTAAAAGAGTAAAGAGTAAAAGATTCGTTGAAAAGTACATAAGTAACAGGTAGAAGAAAGCGTTTATGGTCCGTTATAGCTAGAATGTCGAGATTAGCCAAATGGTACCATGACCACTCTAACGCTCACAAACCGCCTAAAACTGAAATTTTTTTTCATGATTTATCGGTCTTTCTGTTTTAGTTTGCCAAAAATTTTTTGACACGCACACTCTACCGCCCACAAACCACTCAAAACTGTCACGCCTACATTGGAACAATTTTTAAATTTGTTTCTATTTCTAAAAAATATTGAAATATGTCGTTCACACTTCTACCTGAGTAACGGGTATCTGGGGAATATCTGGGGAACTCGACTATAGCATTCTCTCTTGACTATAACTCAGTTCACTTTGAACCTTTAATGCTACGAATTTTCTTTATAAATATGTGGTACATTTTTTTTAAATAATCCCTGGGACATCGTTACATAGTGTCTTTCGACGGCTTGCGAGTTCTTGCTCCTAGATTGTATAACTCTGGATCTATCCAACAACTCTATTAACGATTTTTGACATAGTTCGTTCTGTGTCATATTTTATTGTTGTTTATCGTGAGACGAGATATGCAAATTGGACAGATTGGCTTCTAATAAAGGGGTTGTTATATGCAAGATGTTCCAGTTACAATGGTTAACGACATGAACGTTGGTAATTTTTCTATTGAGGGTGGTCCACGCCCACTAAGCCTAAGTGTCTTTAGATTGTTGGGTGTGGAAGTGAATGTGGAAGTGAATGGGGGCAATGCATGTGAAAGTGGGTATGGTTGGGTGTGTTTGTCGGGATCTTTTCAATTAAATTTGTCGTACCCTGAATTTTTATTCACAGACTAGTACATTAGTGGCAATGTCTTGATAATCCAGGTTAAACATATATTCGTGATTATCGTTTTTTCAGAACCTTTATTGTGTACCAAAATTATTTTAGTGGTTATACATATTTAAATGGTTATTTTTATTTTTTAGAGGGTATTAATAAATACAGTTCAGTAACCCAACAATTCAGCTTTTAGTTCATTTTCAACTCCAATCCGTCGTCGAACAAACAAAAACAAATCGCGACCTGACGTGATAACAAATAACCGCAAACTGCTGTTGCTAACATAAATTGTATTGTTCGACTGTTCAATAAATGTTCAATTATATCCCGAAACAAAAGCGACGAGGAGAAGCCATCAATGTCAACCCACGCAGTTTACCTTGTTGGCTCCGACGAGCAAGTTGGCTTGAAGCGTGCTAACGGTCTATTATATCTTTTGGCTTGATGCCGTAAAATTGTCCAAGGGCCTGAGGCATGTGCTCCTCTGTCGGCCTGGTTGTAGAAGGCGTTGCTCTGGGCAGTGGAAGCCAGTATTTTTCACGAATGACCATGAAAAGAGAGTACAATACAAAGTGTTTTTGGCCGGATCTCTTTTGTCACGAAGTAGCTAACCACTATAGGGATTACAAGTTACAATGCCATTTGCAGCAGCAGCTTGGATCTGGATGTGTATCCCGAAATGCAAGCCATCGGCGACGAAAGAGGATACCCTGGGTGAAAAAATCTCGGGAGCCTGCTTTATTAGCGTCAGGATATGTGCAGTTCCGCGATGTGTGGCCAACTCATGTGCATTACTTCCCCAGGTTTGGTGGTGTTTTAATTATGGGTGGATATAGCCAACTGAAAATTTGATAGTTACTACCATAAACATGTTGAAAAAATCATACAGCTTAATTTACGTAGATATGGCTTCCGCATGTCTAACGCTAGTGATTTCACTCAATATGTTTCACACGTCTTCATTCCAGCTGATGGCAGGTTGTTTATGGTGTCAACACTCTTTAAGCCAATACCAATACCTTATAGCTTATTTTAGCTGTTGAGAGATTTACTCCCCTGGAGGTACCCCTGCCATAAAAATGGAAAAACAAAGCAAACAAAGAAACTCTAAAATAACATATTAAGCAAATTAATCACAAATACCTCCCAATGCGATAAATACAAGAGAGAACGTGATCCTAATCAATAATTAATATACTTCATTGCGGCGGCTACGCTTACTCCTGCCTGTTACCTGCCACCTATACCTGTTATCTTCCTACCTTTTAAGGAATCGTTTACTTTGGGAGTACAATATACCTATAATAAGGGCTGATGTGAATTTGCATTCGAATGAGAAAATATTATATCAACAATTTTGTTCATTCGGCACAGAATATATGAATATGTATTTGCCGTTTTGTGCGGGTATCTAGTATTGAAGGCAATCGATTATAGCATTCTCTATTGGTAATCACGCCGTTTCCAACCCCACAATATATTGTAACTATTTCTTTGGCCCGAACGTCTCGATAAAGCAATTTTATCCCTTGTCGAAGTTCACAGCCGTATCTCCCTTGACTTTTACTTACTGCACATCGTTCGCATGCGTTCAGTTTCTCGATGACTGTGTCGCTTCCAGCGATTGACCTGCTTTTACAGGCCTCCTTGTAACGTTAATTTCTGATATCTCTATTCTCCAGGTCTAAGTGTCTATTGTCTTTGGTTTTACTGTTTGTCCCGCTGAAATTTTAACATTGGACCGTTACTACCTTGCGACTGGCACGTAAACGCTCTCTGTACTCTTGTCTTTTCGCTCTCCGGTCTCTCTCATTTCTTTCTTTCCACCTTTATACAAGCTTTTTGCCATATTCTTGTTCTTCAAACTCAATTCATCCAAATTGTTTGCGTTTCTGGCAACTGCATTTGCACGGAGTTATCTACCTGCTCACAGTCGATCTAGGTCCTAATGTTATATACCAAGCAACACGAAAAAATTTAAATCTTTTTTGGTAGTCCAATCATAACTATAGCAGAAGGTGAAAGAGTGAATATTAAAAACATGAGAGAATGCTGTAGGATATCTGGGATAAAGATAAATAATATGAGAAAATATTTAAAAATTTATCAAGAGTGTGGGCGTGACCGTTTTAGCGTTTTGTAGGTGTCCCACGCCCCTCCACCCGTGGCCAATACCGATTGAAATTGGCAAGACCAGCAATAAAACGAAGAAAAATCAAAACATTGATCATGATCAAGAATGTATACCTTATATGGAAACGATTTCTTCTGCCTGCTACATACTTTTCAACGAATCTAGTAACGGGTATAAAAATTACATCACACCATATAAAATCAATTTTACTCACTGAGATTAATTTTTACACACGTTAATCGTAGAGTGAAAGGGTATACTAGATCCGTTGAAAAGTATGTAACACGCAGAACGAAGCATTTTCGCTCACAAACCGCCCATAAGTGCCACGCCCACACTTAAAAAATATTTTGTTAATTTTTCATATTGTTATAAGTTTTGTTAATTTTCTATCGATTTGACAAAATTCTTTTTGCCACGGCCATTCTAACGCTCACAAACCTCCCAAATGTTTTGATTTTTCTTCTTTTTATTGTTTATTTTGCCAATTTTATCGTTACACCAAAAACACTTTGTCCGCGCCCCACCTTTCACCTACAAAACGCTCAAAACGGCAAAACGGACAACACTTTTAAAAAATTTTTAATTTTTTTCTCATTGTATTCCGCAATATTTATCGATATCCCAGTAAAATGATGAAATTTTGCGTTCGCATTATTACTAGCTGAGTAACGGGTATCTGATAGTCGGGGAACTTTGTCGTGTTTTCACTTGCCATTCTAATTAATGTTTTGTTTGGTTCCATTCTATTTTCCGCTCATGACTAATTGGTGCTTTCACTAATTGCAGATCCGACGATACTACCTATTCGTCTCGCAGCCAACGTCCAGTGTGGTCTGGTAAATTGTCTGACGAGACTTACAACGACGCAGTGCGTCGGATTAGAAGTGCTCATAGTTGCGAGCAGCTACGCCACCTGGTCAACAGGATTCCATGGAGAAGGGAGAGCCAAATTGGACCCAGTGATGAGGTGCAGGTGGCCTCCGTGCACGGAAGCCAAACCAGGGCCTGGGGCCGCCTCAATTATAAGATAAATATTAATAAGTGTCCCGCGGAAAGCCCACAACAGCAACTTCCGGTGAATTTCCACGGCTATTTGCAACTGGCCAGCAGCTATTACGAACGGGGGTTACAGGCTAATATAAAGTACCTGCAATCGATTGGCCAGAGAAAGCGTAATGCAATAAGGCCAGCGACGGGTTTACCCTTTGACGAAGTGCAGCGTAACGAGAGTCCGGCTCAAGAAAAGGCCAGTCGACTGGTGACGTTGCTCAAGCGTTTGCCACGCAAGGCCAAGAAGAAAGCAGGCGACCACGGTATTTGGGTGAACATAAGAACAGTAAAGCGAGAGGATCTGGAAAAAGTGCAAAGTTCGGATGAGAATTCGGACTTGAACTCAGAGCTGAAATCGAACGCAGCTTATCAGCTTACTAGCATGTGTGATTATAGTGACTTGGATTGTACAACTTCAGAATTGGATGAACCAACAGGAGCAGAAGGAGAAAGAACTATAGAACACACACTGACTGCAGCAACGATCCAAGCTGCTGTCCAAGTCCCACACACATCCGGTGACCAACGACGTCTCTATGAGATCATCGACAATCTAAGCTACCTGAGTACTGGGGAGGACAGTTGTCGCAGGCAGCAACTGATACTGACCTTGCCCCAGATTACGGTCACTGACTGCACCGCTCAACAGGTGGCGCCGCATAGCACCAGCTTCGACATTTTTACAATGAAAATGCCCAATGAAGATAGACCACCGAACCTTGATCTGAAAGCGACATAGAATCAATATATATAAAAACAATCGACAATTTAATCGAATAAAATCGCATTAAATCAAAAAGAACAAAAAAACTATAGCAAAACCGACAGCAGAACCGAACAGATTTCAAAAGCGCGCGCACGTCAGCGGACATCGTTTATATGCTTAGTACAAAAAACAGAAAACAAATAAAAATTAGCGACGCTCGCGCTTCCGAACAATGGTTGTTGCTGTTGTCGCTGCCGACGTCGTTGAAAGCAACAGTAGCAGAAGCGGGGTCAACGAAAGTAGTGGTTCCCCAGTGTCTCCATCATTTGTAGGTTCTACACCAGACACTGCTGTGGTTAATAACAATTATACTGATAAGCACACCACAACAACAAGGGCGGAACAAGAGGCGCTAGATGACAGTGTTTCCCGCCAGCAACCGTCAAGGAATACTCAAAAGAACCTTTTTCAAAAAAAGGTAAAAATCAACACAAGCGACATTGATAACATCAAGAACAACAACATGACTGATGCGGCCGAAGCAACGACAACGACGGAATCGACGGGGTCAATGGATGCCATTCCCACCAAGAGTGCCGTCAGCCAGCGAAACGTGGATATCAAGATAGAAAGGACCAGTAACATAGAGGCGGTCACCCAACAGTTAACGAAGAAGATGCTCAAACTAGATCTTGGCGGCAAGAACCTCGACGAATACTCACTTAAATCGCCCAAGTCACCTATAGCTGGTTAGTATACCAATTTAAGTATTACATCAATTAATTATAAAGTGTGATTGTTTTTTGACATTTGTATTTCGAGGCAAAAAAAAACTCAAATAAGGAGTACGTATGATTGTATACATATACAATCTATGCATACTAGATTCGTTGAAAAGTATGTCACTAGTAGAAGAAAGTGTTTCCGACCATATAAAGTATATATGCCATTATCACCATTTCTATATGCCGAAAACTGAATTGTATCATTCCCACTCCCACCTGCTGAAGTGGCTAGACTACAGTGTTCTCTTGTTGTTACAAGCAGACCATAAAAAGTATATATATATATAAAGTGGAAATTATAAATGTCTGCTTGAATTAAGCTATATTTCATTGGGGTCCTTTATGTTCTTCACCACGAATTCGTTATATAGCACGAGTATTAACATATCAATACCAAATTGTGTATTCTTTAATAATTCGTCGTCATCTTTAATATATATACTTTTTTATATTTTTACAAAATTAAGGCTTAGTTATAAAATTTCTTTGAAAATAGGTACCTTATCAGGCTATTGCTCTTGCATTTTTTTTGTTTATTCCCATATGTACGTCAAATGCTTGCGCCAGAAATCTGACCTTACTTCTAGAATAATTCTCCTTGTGGAGCTCTTCTTATCGCACTAATTCATTATTTCGATTGCTTTCTGTTTACGGTTTATTTCTCGCTCACCCTATTATGAATTGTCTTTTATATATTATTTTGTGTTTCCAGCACGATTGCCGCATCAAACGTCGATAACGTCATCGGTGGATTTAGAGGACAGGAAGACATTACGAGAGGCCTTATACCAGGGAATATTTCATCGGCACCGCCGTACTATTTTTGCCGTGGGCAGTTTCCTGCGTATGCTGCGCAGCCGCAACTCACAATACAATACTATCCGCAGCTCTTCGGAAGGCGAGGACATCGATGAGGTTAGATAAGATCTAAATACCCTATGAACCCTATGTATGATCCCACGCAAATTCCGAACATCTCCATCAGCAGCCGAAGCATCATCCGCAGAAACCTGAGCAGTCACAAGAGCACCTCCAGCCGCCTGGTTAAGAAGTAACAACCATATACGCAACATTGCCATTTGAACAACAGGGACAATCGGATTTGCTTTAAATGTCCCTGCTGCTTGAGTTGAATTTTGCTTACTTACGAATATTTTAAAACGTCGTGCAACCTTGAGACTAGCCTAGCCCCCTGTTGTGTTAGCATGTAGTGAGCCATATTAGTTTCGTATTTAGTATTATTGTTGACGGACTGAGGCCAGTCTTCATCATCTGCAGGGCACGGAATCAATATTTTTCTAAACTTCGCAGCCTTATCACGTTCATTATTTAAGCAGATTTATACATTTAAGTAAAACAAAGCTGCACCTGAACGTCTTACTTCTAACGTACTTCAACCAATTTAATTGTATTGAGTTTGCATTGTTTCAGCGCCCAGCACTGTAATTAAGCCAATAATTTATGAGAACATTCCATTCGTTTGCCTAAAATGACTTTGAATTATGCACTTCAAAGTGAAACCTGAAAGTCCTTTGTAATCAAATCTATTTTGGAGCTAGGCAGAGGGAACCTAACAATGATAATCTGGAAATTATGCTCACAAACAACACTCCTACACATTTACATTTTCCAATTGAATTCCAATTGAAATTGAAATTGTTTTTTTTTCCTTTTAATACTAGTCAATATGCTGAGGACTTAAAATCTGTTAAATTTTTCAGAAATTATTGTTTAATGAGCACGAAATAAATAACCAAATCTTTGTTATTAGTACAGTAAAAAAGGTAAATCACAAAGTGCTGGGCAGCAATCGTAGATATCAATTATAAGTTATGTGCTTGTAATTTGTTAGATTTTGTTTTTTCACTGCAATGGGAACAAAACTTATAAAGCCGCATTAGAAAAAATTAGAAAATGATGTATTGTGCGTCAACACCTAAAATATATTTAGCTACTATATAAGCTTTAACCATACGTATATGTATGTATATTGATATATTGGAATGAACATGTCCTAGTTATACAACATATATTGTTGTTGTCTCCATTAACCTATGAAATGTAAATTATTTTCAGTTGCGATTCCACGTAGAAACACAGATTTATTAAATAATGTTAAACATATTTTAGAGCTTTTTTGTTGTTCACGGTACCTTATATATATAACTAAAATTATTATGTAGTTATTTAAGATGATTTTGTACAGGACAAACATTCATTATCAATTCATGACATAAAAGATTCGCTAGACCATTCCGTTCCGTAGTTTCTCCCCGATTTGATGTCGATTGGACGAAGAATAAAAGCTTACAAATGCTAGTCACTGCTTGACTCTTGTTTAATTATTAATCAGAGGTCGCATTTGATCTCTCGTCTTGCAGTTCCTTAAAAGGCGCGGCTCGAAGCTTATGCGATTTCCGCACCTCTTCGATTAATGTTGACTTATACTACGAGTATGAGCTACGAATTTGATCAAATTTGATGCATGTTGTTAGCCAAATCCATGCCAAGAAAACTTAAGATTAAAGGCTGGCGCAGTCCAGGAAGGAGGCAAGGATAAAGGTGTTCCCCAATTTCCACCCAGTGTTGCTAGAAAATCCTGGTAAAGCGTGGTAATGATACAATTAGACAATCAGTAAATATAAAAAATCTAGAAACAGGATGACCAACATAATGACGGTTCAAAAATCGAGTGTTTGTTTCTTTGTATTAGATCGTCGAAATCTTGGAAACAATAAGAGCTAGACATTTCTAGTTCCCACAAACTTTTTGTGGGGTATTAGCGGTAAATATCGCATTCGCGGCGTTTATAATTCGATACTCAATTAGTCCACATAAGTATTCGTTGATTTTTTTAAGTCTGTAATTGTTTGTAGTATAAGACTTATTATTGTTTCATGAAAAAGTCTATTTAAATCTTCGTACAGACCGTCTATGTTAAAATAAAATGAAGTTCTGATGATACTTTGATGACTCACCTTTGATGGTGCAGCGGACACCACGGAAGTGTTCTCATCGACGGCCTTTTGAATCATGGCCTTCAAGTCAGCCACTTCTCTAAGCTTCTGCGGGGTGACCACAACTTTGTCCTGTGCGATGGGTAACAAAGGTGGTGCCATCAAGTGCTTCGGCGTCACTATTTGGCGGCGCCACTTTATGACAGGTGCTGCAAACGCCGAGGCGAAAAGCCACATAATTGCCAACTGCCATCGCATCGTGTTAACAATCAAATGAAAGCTGAAACTTTTGAGATATAGCTCGCCGGAAAATGTTCGTTGTCAGCACTTTCCGCCTGACCTTATGGAGCTTCATCGAAACAAGAAAGATGTGTGTGAGAATTTATTATTGTGTTGGGAGTGAACACTCATAGCCGTGTTCCATAGCAGATTTTTTACATATCTTTCGCCGAAGGTTTGGGGGTACAAAACGCGATACATAAACTTGGGTTCGGAGTAAACATATTAAACCATTATAACACGTATGTTATCTAGGGATTCGCCACTTCCACAGGTGCATCCTGCGGCTCATCCTTTATATGCACATCATCGTCCTCCTCGTCCTCTTTACTGTTTTCGTGGAGCAGAACATACTCGCGCGAACTAAATCCGAACTTGATGACGTCCTTCTCTATTAGCTCGTAGTACTTCCTGGCATCGATCTTCTTGTTGTTGAGAAACGTTCCGTTTGCCGAATCCAGATCGATAAGGTACAATCGCACGCGTTTTCCGTGACTACCATCTTCCCGCTCGAAGGGCACCAGTCGATATTGCAGGGCGGCGTGTTGTTTGGAGCAACTAGGATGATCCACTGCCAGATCGACCACTTTTCGATCGCGTCCAACCAGAAAGCAACTCTGCCGATGAATGTGCAGCGTCGGCAATGCTGTTTCGCCCTTGAACGGGTACAATCTCCAGCGTCGTTTGGGCTTACGTGCCTCCGGAGGCTCTGAGTATTTAACCACCACACCGTTTAACTTATTAGTGTCTTCTGTTAACGCGCCACTTAATCCGAAGTTGGGCTTTTCCTTGTCCACCGGCACGTCGTTCTCGCCTGGAACTTTATCGTCGACTTCCTTTCCCCAGACGTAGTGATCATCCTCATTCTTGTTGCTATTGTCGCGACGCTGATTTCGTTGGCGTCTCTGGTCAAGATCCCGCCCGCCGTGGTGGTACCGATCTCGTGGACTTTGACTACGGCTGCGAATAAGTATAATAATAATAAGAAATATATTAGCCATTCAAGAGTTGGATAAATATTTTTGCTACACTGCCTTTAAATTTAACTAATTTAAAAAGATTTTTCTTTAAATCTAACGCAAGCCTTACTAATTAAAATAATTTAATAGCATTTTAGATTAAGTATAACTGAGCAGAATAAAAGTATAAATAGTACCTAAGTTAAGCTAGTTACAGATTTAATTGGAATTATGGTAAAATCCGTTTGTGTAAAACGAATCAAATTCGATATTGATGCAAAAAAATATTGCAGGGATATGGCATCATAATACGGAATGAGTTTTTACTGATTACAAGTTTTAGCACAGAAGATTTAGGAAAACCTACCGAACCGGGCGCCTTTCTGTAGACCTCCGCTGGTGATCGCGCTCCCTATTTTTGCGTTCGTTGCTCCTTGAACGATGCCGCTGAGCAGACGAACTGTGCCAGCGTTCTTTGCTAGATTGCATGTTACAGTCCTGCTCGCGGTTTCGCTCACGATCCCTATCCCGTTCTCTCTCGCTACGTTCCCTTGAGCGACTCCGGCTGTTCCGGCGCTGCCTTGTACTGTTGCGATGGGAGCTGCTGCGTTCCGGACTGTCCCACTTAGAGCGCTGTTCATGTACGTCCTCCGACGGCTTTGTTAACTGCTTGGGGCGTTTCTCCTGCGAATCAGAAGAGTCCCTTTGTCGCTTACCGATCGCCGGCTGCTTTCTGTTAGGCGACAGGGAGCTGTGATTGGATTTGTTGCTTTCATTGGAGGAATCTGATAAGCTAGAGGAATCGCGGGTCGCCCTTTGCTTAATATTCTTCGTTTTGGATAAGTTGCGGTCGTTCATTTTAGTGTCTCCCTCCTGACCGTTGCGTTGTTGTTGTTCCAGTTCACGCTCCTTGTTGCGTCGCTTGTTCATATTCCGTATGATGCACGTCGAATTCCGAAAATCGATGGAAAACAAACCAAAAATTAAAAAATGGCTATTTATTGATACAGTCAGCTGTTAAAACGAGTGTGACCAAAAGAAAAAATAATAAGAGATATTATCGTATTTTCTATCGATTTTGCAGCCATATCGATTACTCTGAAAAAGTGTTTACACTTTAATACACGAAAGTCTCATAGAAATAAAGATTACTGGGTGTTTCTTCGTATAAAACGGCACCTCTTTCGCCCAAGCAAGTTTTTGTTGCTTTGCGTATCTCTTTCGCGTACTACTTAGGGAAGAAGCCGCTTCAAGCGCAGCCTGTCCGAATGAACAGGTTAAAAATCACTACGAGTTTACCCAAAGGAGGACTGTTTTAAGGGCACAGCCTACAGTTTGTTCAATTCAATTTATGCAATTAAATGCTTAAAATACACGTACATTTGCTAACACATGCATTTCGCGATAAGCTGTTTAAAAGTTGTGTCTGTTAGCTGGTCGCACCTGGTCACACAGTCGAAAAGCCGTGCGAAAATCGAGAAATTCATAAAACCCGGAGGATATGCAGTGGTAATTGCGGTGTAATCCTCCGGACCGCCATGCTGTTGTGCTGTGCGGATTGTAGCGGCATTTGTCAGTAGCAGCTGTTGCAGTTGCCTAACGCACAAAAGTGCGAATCCTCACGATGACACCCTTTGATGACTTTGTCTATCTAATCAATCATGTGCTGCTGGGCGAGGAGCCGGTAAGTGGGCTTCATGGGGCCAATACCATTCAGTACTCACCTGGCATGCCCTTTCGGCCTTCTGTAGACCATCGAGGACTTCATACTGCTGGTGGGCACCCTGGTGGCATTTATAGCCTTTATCCTTTGGTGCTGCTTTCCCATACAGCCTAAGGTATGTATGTTAACTAGGCAATACGAAGTTGAAAATTTGTACTTCTTCAGCAGGAGCGTGGCCCTCATCGTCAATTCACCTGCAAGATTATCCAGAATCCCATTAAGGCCTTTGACGCCTCCACCAGCACCGACGACGCACCCATTCCGGGAGGTGGCTCCGGAATTGGCAGCTCCATGTCCAACATGCAGTATAATGGCAGCAGTGGCAGCGGAAGCTATAGCAAGAATGGTACTGTTGCCATGCACAATTACTACGTTAAGAACGGTCACCATTGCTGCACCTAATAATGGGCATTCCGACTAGCGATTGAGCATGTCCTGAGATGGACAGCGTGTTATGGTTTACACACGCCGCCTTTAGTTATCATTTACTGAGCACAGCCATCCATATGCGGAGGCATATCAATTGAGCTTTGTGCCAATGGGTTAGGAGGCAGCTTAAAGTTGCCATTTCGCATTTGCAGCATATTTGGAATTTTTGAATTGTAATTGCTCAGACTGATTTGTTTATGGAACGTAAAAGGGTTGAGAAGAATAAGGAAGAAATGATGGGACCGGTGGCACGAGCATACGGGGCAGCCTCCGAGAACCCCTGAAAGTTTCAAAGACTGGAAGTTTCAAAGACTTCCTTGATTTCTATATATGTTTTATGCATTTGTTGAAATATGCGTGTAGTATGCGTATTGTGTTAAAAAAAAATGGGCGTACAAACCAACTAATTCTAAGTATTTTTTTGTGTAAACAATATGATTAGTCCCAGAGAAACTCCAAGACAACCCAATGCGTGAAAACAAAAACAAAGTCCTTTATTAAACTTATTTATATTTAGTGGTAATGGAGACATAAAGTTTCCCATATATTTACATATGTACTTATATATCTTTAAGATAAATAGTGTACACGCCTAGATACACACCAATTAATTAACTTGGGTATCGTTCCACGAATTTTGCATATTGGATGTGTATTAAGGTGTACTTGATCTCATTCAATGATATTATTTGTGATGTAACAACTTCAAGGTAATTTAAATTATTCCCCATTGCGAATTTGTAAATCCCCTGAATGAAACTAAAAGCCTAACGACAGACCGCCACCCAATTATCTCTGTTTTATTTAAAAACTGGCTTCAGAGTCTAATCAATTGGACCCTAGATAGTCTCGGGATCAGTTTGAAAGACAATTTAATAAGAAGGGATGATTCGGTAAGAATTGTCTTAGGGTATATTTATAAATTAATAACAATGGTATCAAGTATATTAGACAAAGTTAACAAGTAGTTGCCAAAGCGCTAAGCATATACGCGGAATATCAACAGAACGCTGTGTATGATGTTACGATTTTCTTCTCAGCGTTTTGGCGCACCTGGGCATAATGGGTGAATATCATGGGCTCTTCCTGATAAGCGTGTATTATTTTCTTAACTGCTAGTACCTCGTTTTGTGCTTTGGTAACGGTTTAAACATTTGTAGGTCTACAGGCTATATAAACATATTCAACACGAAATAAATACAAATAGCTGATGGAAGCTTCGTCTTCTAAATCTATAGACAGTCTTACGTATTAATTAAATCGTAAAGTAGGGTAAGAAATACAGGGTGTCTACTGCCTCTGATTCCTGATGGAGTATTAAAATGATAATTACAAAGTACAGTCAAGCCACTTATCATTTAAAATATTCAAACTTTTTTTAGATGGTATAGTATTTCCTAAATATAACTACACAAAAATGTAGGTCGTGTAAATAGGTTTTCTTTGTAATAGTGATAATCTCCTGGTGGCAGCACCAAATGATTTGTGCAAGGGTGATTTTTTCACAAGAAATCTTTGTCCATCACTAGCTACTGCAATCTCTGGGAAAGAATACATTCATCTCGATGAGGATCTGTAGAACAATAAAGACTCCGTACACCGTGAAGAGGGCTACACCCACTCGCTTCGTAAGCCGATATCCACTGAAGCTTAGGATTATGAATAGCGCCACAGTGGATATGATCAAGATCAGGATGTTATACTCGATGCCCTGGGTGCCAACCTGCTGGGGCTCCCCAGTTCCGTAGTGTATACAGTTCTTAATGAACCAAGGCATTCCAAGGGATAACAAGATGGCCAAGGAATTGGCGCCCAACGAATTGGAAACTCCAATGCCATTTTCCCCTATAAATTGCAACATAAACATATTACTATTAGTTAAAAATAATGGGTATAATAGTGTTTTTATGACTTTGGGACATCAGGTAGAATGAAGCGTTACCTATGCAGTAAAAATATTCCGGACCACAATTACTAGCCGAGACCATTTGCCCACGTCTATACGTCTAAAAAAATGTTTGAATTCTTTTTTTTTGTATTATACTATTTTTCTTGAAAAGTCCTTCAATATGACCAAAATTAAGCGCCTCTTTCAGTACATGTTTTTATATTTTGTTTTACTTTATATTTGTTTTGTCAGTGTATTGTTGAACACCAATAATTGTCCGAATTACTTCATTACATTACCCTTCCGACTTTAGGTAGTAGGCAATTAATGTAGCCGCCAATCCAAATTTCAAGACTCATTGCAACGAGATTCCCCTTAACTGAGTAACGGATATGTGACAATCGAGGATCTTTTAATACCTCTCTAATTATCTCTCTTAGGATGCATAGTTTTTCGGAAGATTGCTCAGCAGTAAAGGCAACATTTGCCACCATATAAAGTACTTGCAGTTTATAGTTTGTTTGTCAGCGTGTCGTATAAACCAACCTCCCTTAAAAGTCATAAAGGGGAAGAAATTAATTAAAACACCACTTACCATTTCTAAGGGAAATAAGACTGGAGACGGCTTCCGGCATGGTAGAGCCAGCAGCCAGAAAGGTCAGACCCATCACAATGGTAGGCACATGAATGGCCACACCAAAGGCAGTCAGCATCCAGACAATAAGGTAGGCGTTTCCGCCAATGCAAAGGATACACATGATAAATGATAATGGGTACAGTCGGCGGTACTTCATCGGGTGCGGGATCAGTAGGGATAGCGTGACCTTAATGGGAAAGACGAAGATCCACCAGAATTGCCTCCAACCGGATGCGTTACGAGGGTAAGCGTATATGCTCTCGGGCACTCCGTCCGCGACGTCGTCCTCGTCGTTAACTGGAATCGATAATTATTTTTAAGATTAAAACAAGAGAGAATGCTATAGTCGCGTTCCCCGACTATCAGATACCCGTTACTCAGCTAGTGTGAATGCGAACGCGAAATTTTATAATCTTTTTGGGATATCGATAGATATTGGGGAATAAAATGAGAAAAAATTTTTAAAATGTTCCAAAGTGTGGGAGTGGCAAAAAGTTTTTTGGAAAATCGATGGAAAGTTCTAGACTAATATAACTAAGAATAAATTTTCAAAATTGGTTTAAAAATGTGGCCAGACGTACGTCCAAATTTTTTGAACCTTTTTTCGAAACGGGTATAACTATCGACTATTTTATATCCGATATTAAGCTAAACAAAGTGCGAGGGCGGAATCAGTAACTAGATATTAATATTATTTGAGATGGGAGAATTCCAATTCTCTAGCTCTTATTATAACTGAGATCCCAACCTCTATACGGAGGGACAGATGGTAAAGTTAATAGGGTCGGCAACGCATTCCTCACTCTGTTAGATGATTTCAACGAATCTGTTATATGGAAATAATCTCAGCTTACGATGCTTGGGATGTGTTAGGTTAGCGGTGGAAGACATGGAAGAGGTGTTTTCGGGAAGATTGACAACAAAGAGGCCATCGCCGGACAGAGGATCCTTTTTGAGCGGAAGCTGCGCCTTGGCACTGTTCTCTGGGGGCTCCGTTAGATCTAATTTACAAAAATTAAAAAATTTATTGTAACTAACACGAGGCTATAAATATTCCTAGGCCAACATACCATATCGCGTGGAGAAGCAGCAGTTCATACGATCCTCGATAAACACCCGGATGGCGGGCATGAACTTGTTGTTGTTGAACGTGATAATGTAGTAAAGCACGAGAAATCCCATCATGATGCAGGACTCCGTGAAACTAATGCTTCCGCCCCAGGCCAAGACCAGCAGGATAATCGTGTTGAAGATATAAATGAAGCAATCGCGAGCTATGGGCCACCAGTCCAGTTGCACCGGCTGAAAATCAATTATAAATCTTGTCACGTGGGAACTGGAATTATTAAGTCATCATACATTGCTACCCTACCCTACCTACAATAAAATGTCGACAGCAATTGAAGAAAAATTGTGCTGGACAAGATACTGTGATGTACACAATGACCGAGTGGTGACGGAGCCACCCGATCGAGGCCTGCATATTGTATCTTGAGAGATAAGCTAAGAGGAGGACATTTCTTGCCGCTCTGACTTAAAATCCGATCTAGATATGTAGCTTTCAAATATGGTTCCGTGATAAAATACATAATAAACTTAAATGGCTCCAAGTGTAAAATTATGACTTTTTGTCGTGTCAACACAATACACACGACCTACACTCTAAGGGGCTGCTCTTTGGACAGGATAACACGGGTTGATGACTTTGGTGTTCTTCTGGATCCTAAACTACAATTTTCAGACCATATTTCGACTATTGTCATAATGCCAGGGGTGCGCCTGGTTTTTATAAAAAGTTTGTCAAAGGAATTTGATTATCGATACGTGACCACGACTTTATTCAGATCGCTAGTCCGTCCGATTTTGGCGTATGGATCGCCTGTTTGGAGTCCGCAATACGTTTTTCACTCGGACCGTATTTAATCGGTCCAAAAAACTTCTTAGGCCTAAATTGGAATGGAACAATGGAACAATGTTTCAAAAACGTGGGCATGGCAGTTTTGGGCGGTGTGTGGGCGTTAGAGTGGGCGTGGCGACATGGGGCAACAAACTTGCGCTGCGTCTATGTCTAGTATACCCTTTTACTCTACGAGTAACGGGTATTATTACAACCATAAAAATAAAAAACGTTCAAGGACCACAACGTACATTTCCATTACAAATAACCTACTACTTTTTATCGAATAGGGATACCCTTTTACTCCGCAAGCACGGCATGAAACCCAATCATATAAACGGTCAACATGATAAAAATTAAATAACCATAAACAGTCTCCAGACCAATGTTTAAGCGGGGCCAAATTCCCTAGTTTAGATAGACTACATTTGTTCTTCAAAAGGAGCTTCCTTACCTTATCGATGGCGAGCGCAGCTAGGCCGGCCACTCCCAATGTGTTGAACATTAACGATCCGATAATCGTGCCCAGGCCCATATCTGACTCCAGGATCAACGTGCTGATCGTGTTCGTGAAGAATTCGGGCATGGAGGTGGCGGTAGCCATGAAAGTGGCCGCTGCCACGTCCTTCGAAAGGTGCAAGTCCTCGCAGATGCACTCCACCGTCGGCAGGAAGTAGTCGTTGCAAATGATGGCCAGCAGCATAAAGAAGTAAACCGCAGCGAAGACGTGCAGCACCACCCATCCCTGGCGGAGTTGATTCACTGAAGATTGAACGGATAATATTAAAGCAATTGTGTGTAATGGATCCCAAATCAGGTTCAGATGCGCATTTGCAAAAATTGATTTTCTCTTATAAATGATGAGGTTCGACGAACTTTTACCGCTGTCCGAGCAATAATATCTCCGTTAAGAAGCGTAAAAGTCCTAAAATGAATCCGAAGTAAGCCTTTCAAATAATAAATGATACTCGTGCCCACGATTTCAAACAGTTCACCTAACCAGAATCGGATTCCTTGCGAATTCAGTATCTATGCATTTTGTGTCAATGTGATTCACAAATGTTGATATAATTATTGATATTATCGTCGATGAAACCCTTCCGCACTAAAATTGTTAAAAAAAGAAAGAATGCTATAGTCGAGATCCCCGACTATTAGATACCCGTTACTCAGCTAGTGGAAATGCGAACGCGACATTTTATCATTGTTCATTTACACATTATACATTTTTATTGTGATATCCTATATCGATAGACATTGGAAAATAAAAGGAGAAAAAATTGTTTCAAATTGTTCAAAAGTGTGAGCGTGAGTGTTTTGGTAATTTTTTAGGTAGGAGGGGCGTTCCCAAAGTCTTTTTGGTACACCAATAAAAACTGGCAAGACAAACAATAAATCGAAGAAATATGAAAATATGTTTCGGCAGTTTTGTGAGGTTTTAGGGCGTAAGAGTGGGCGTGGCAAGAGTTTTTTGGCAAATTGATAGAAATTTTCAAGACTACTTAAATAAAATTATAAAAAATATCCAATAATGGTTCAAAAATGTGGGTACGGTACTTTTGGGCGGTTTTAGGGCGCTAGAGTGGACATGGCAAAAAGATTTTTGACAAATCGGTAGAAATTTACATGACTAATAAAACTATGAAAAAATATCAAGACATTGTTCAAAAGTGTGGACGTGGCAGTTTTGAGCGGTTTGTGGGCGTTAGAGTGGGCGTGGCAACTATGTCTCTGGAAGCTGCATTCATTCATCATACGGACAGGCGGACATGGCTAGATCGATTCGACTATTGATCCTGATCAAGAATGTATATACTATATATGGCCGGAAACGATTCATTCTGCCTGCTGCATATTTTCCATCGAATCGGTAATAGTATTAGCATTCAAAATTTTATATTACTCCTTGTTATTTAGAAAATATAGTTAAAATGAAAAGCAACAAAAAGCCTTAACATTTATTGTATCAACAAAATGAACAATAATATTTTTTTATATTGATTCATATGTACATAGGTAACTTCAAACATCTTTCCGTTTAAAATTACGGGCAGAAATAGAAGCTTAATGGATCATTGCAAATCTGATTAAAACATGAACATGAAAATAAATTAAATTTATGTAGAAAATTCGTTTCTTAGGGAAACTCTAAGAGCTTTCGAAAGGCAACGCTAGAAATGGTTGATAACCCAAAATATTAAATTTTGTTCGCGCACTTTATAGATTTAACAAAATATACCATACCTGGCAACAGGCAGGGGATTAGACACGGATACTCGATCGATCTCCGTCATTTCTTAAATTTAGACTATTAAACAGCTTTGTGCTTGGTGTTGGACGGGACACCGTAAAGCAGCAAAATCTAATCGCGGTTCCATAAAAATCTAGACCCGTTCGCTGTTTATATCGCTATTCGAATGTAAGTGCTCTAGATTACAATTGCTGACGATAAAAGAGCGTTCCCCAACTGCTGTCTCGTGTCCGTTTGTCCGTATCTCCAGTAAGTACTATATATGACGACGCCCCTGCAAACAAACTATGCGGCATACCCGATTTATTGGCTATTGAATAGCCCCTTATCGCAGCTGATATCGCTGAAGCAGGAAAGACATTGAAAAAAGATACCGGACAGAGCGGTTAGCGGACAACGGACACTGTCCGCGGACAAGTTCAAGTGCAGTCCAAATTTTTTCAACAGCGCGCTCATTTTTAGCTGATTAGAGTTACTATGTGTGTACGGTTATCTATGCGTGAGACGGAACTAAACTCACCCGTAAACAGGTCGGCAAACTCGTCCATCGGAGATCCTTCATCCTCGCCAGGACACGGGGCGCGTGGCAGGATGTCCAGCAGAAGCTGCTCATCAAAATAGCGCAGCGAGACCTCCAAAAAACTGCTTGCGTTGCTAGTTGCTGCTGGAAAGACAAACCAAAAACCGGGCAATGAAACTAATATTCATCAGGGACTCGAGATGCATATCTCCGCGGGCTCACTTTTTCCAGTTTAATGGAAAATACGTTTGACGATAAGATTACGGAGAAATCAATTGAAAGCCGTGTTATTATCGCAATCAAATCGTATGTGATACAATACTAGAATAAGGCCTTTTACCAAGCTAAGGAAATTTAAAACCAATTGTTTTAAATGAAATAAGTTGATGTTTTAAGCGGGTGTTAATGATTTCCCCGTGCCTATCTTATTACTCGTTATAGCCGAACTTCTTATATTTTAAAACTCCTGGACCACAAAAATCTTAACCATCCAATTTAAAAAACAAGACTTAACGGGCCTTCGCATGAAAACCATTTGGCGCTTTATTTGTTTATTTGGTGTTTTGTATAATTTTTTTTTAAGGCAACTGTGATTTCCACTTCGGTTATTTCCCAAAACCATTCGAATGGGGACTTAATTTTAATTGAAAGAAGGATAATCATTTATTTTCGCTAACTTACAAACAATGTATTACAAATAAATATTTAGCTAGAAGGCTAGACTTAATACAGATTAATGCTAGAATCAAAACTGCATTTTTTTTTTGATATTAGTATTATTCGCCACAATATTGTATGCCTGTTAATACAGCAGAAATTTGATGTTATAGTTTGTAATAAATTTGTTTTTAGGACGTTAAATTAATTACACGGCACAAAGTTTGAATTGAATCTACCATTAACTTTTATCTCACCTGGTTAGAGCTGTTTCAATTGTTTAAAAACAACGTCTAACAAAACAACTAGTATGCTTATATTGGCTTTAAAATAAACCATTGCGTTTTCCGATTATTATGATTTCATTATAATATCTGCAGTTTACACGAAACGCCCAAGAAAAAAAAAAACGTTCCGTTCAAATTCGTGGTCGGACAGTCAAATATACATATAGCCGTGTTATTCTAGTGTCTTTGGCCGTGGGACAATTAGACAATTAGAGTAGATGCCAATACCAATGCGCCACACGCTTGATTGAATTTTAAGAATTGCATTGGGCCCTAAATGAGTGAGACCGTCATGGGCATTCGCTGATGATTTGTTTATGTTTGTTTGGCTTTGAGTGATTGTTTTATGATTCCCGGACGGGGGGCTTCATTATCTTGGGGAAGGTTCTCCGTCTGGGTCTAGACTGCACAGTCTTATCAGCTTTACACCCTCCGCCAGTAAATGAATTTCCAATGTCAGCCATTATATTCTGTTTCGTTTTTAGTTTATTTTTTATTTTTGTTTCTGTTTTTGATCCGTTTTGTTGACCAAGTCCAATAAATAGTGGGAGCAACAACTTAACCCCATTATTCACATGAACTTGATGCTCCGGCCACGCTCTTTGGGTTTTCATCACCATACCATTGTATTGGACTTTTTGTTGTATCTTTGTATATTGCGTGCGAAGAATTGAGGCACCTGATTCACAGTAACATCGACGATTGCGCGGCAGCAACATGCGCGACAAGAGCAATGAATGTTTATTTGTTTTCCACCTGCAGTCTCCAGGTCGAAAATTAAAACGTTAACACAATCGCGGCAAGAAAACAAAGGAAAATAACTCAAGCAAACATCGGGCGATCTTACATACTCCCTGCATTCAAGCCCAACTGGTCAAATTCACATCGACAACCAAGGGCACTAATGTCGCGTTCCATCGTGAAGAAAAGTCTTGGCCGACTGAATGCATCTGGAATGCACTAGTCACTAGCCATAGGCGCACTCGCAGAACGCGTTTACAGTTTCACGGCCCAAAGCCCGAACACGAACCCGAACAAATCCGAACTCAGCTGACAAACAAGTTTATTGAACTTGTTCGCATGTGCTGTCAGTTTAAAACGCACTCGAAGAAATTTGGAAAACTACTTGAAGGGCAGAAAGAAGAGAAATGTCTTAAATAGACCCTCTTAAATAGACCCTCTCTCTCTACACTTGTAGATTTACAATACGTTATAAAAACTCTTTTATAGGAATATAGTTTTTCCATACGAAATATAAACGTGTTCTTGTTAATTTTTATTTCGTTTGTTATTACGCGCAATTTTCCATTTTCCCTAGTAAAACACTGCACTTACATTCGAGTTCACCGACGGCATTGTAAAAGCAAAGGAAACCCCCCTTAAATCGTGGCCAAAGTTTCTTTGAGTGTTGCGCTAAGCTTATGAGATGTACAGGAAAATCCAAACTCAAGTCAAGTCGAAGGCCCAGTCAGAGTCGAGTTTTGTTCCTCAGTGTCAGGCCGACTTGCGGAAATCGCGGAAATTTTGCACTGGGAGCCGAAACCCGTCGTTCAGAGCTAAATCGGAAACCGTGGGGATCCCCAGAGTTGTAGGCCCGCCCACCAGTTAGCTGGTTGTGGAACAGCACACTGCCAAGGTCTTCTGTATGTTTTGTAAAAAAACATCGGCAGTCTTTTCTATGTTTTGAAACAGTAGTGAATTCGAATGCAAGTGCAATAATTGGAACTAAAGCCAATGCAAATGGATTCAATGCGAAAAGTACTGGCAGGGTAAACACGATTCATTGGTTCGGTGCCAGTTGTCTGTACAATGGTAATGGTATGGTAAAGTGATTATGCGCCATCACTGGTCAACAAAACTGAGTAATGATAAAAGTGTCGAATGAATTTGAACATCTTTTGAAGTTCTACAGCTACTGGTTACTGCTACTTACACAAAAATATTTTTGTGTGTGTGTGGGACACACAAGTAGCAAGCGAATGACCACGATATAAAAAGGGAATGGTAACGGAACGCATCAATATGAGGGATTATGATAAAGATCTCTTTTCATACCTGTCAACGTGAAATTCATGTGTGCAAGCACTTTTTTGTCCTCCGGGATCTTAAAAGTAGAAATGTTGCGGGGCTTTTGTGCCATGTTGCATGGTGTTATCCCGCCTTGACGGACGGCGGAAAATAATGCAAAACAATAACGAACAGCACCACAGAAATAAGCGAATTAACATAAACTGAGAGTAATGCTTAAGCTTGGGCTCAAGATCGGCAAACATTAAAAGGGGCTGTTGTAAACGACTACAATTGCTGGCCCCCGTGCACAAATATGGCTGGCCGAAAGTCCCCTGCTGGCATTGCCCAATTTTGACCGGTGCTTTTATTGCAACCAACGTCGAACGTCACCGGGCTAGAACCACAAATTCCTTCTCATCGTTCCAGCGAAAATCGTTATTTGGAATTACCAAACAAACATATAATGAGCATACTAATCGCGTCGCATATAGCACTGAATGTGGGCAGCTTGGGCAGTGGGATTTGGGATGTGATTTTGCGTTTCCAAAGAACCCGGGAATCACTTGGACCGGTCCTGCTATCGATTACCGATTTGAAGCCGCCTCCCAGCACACATCTTTATTATAGCTGATTACGGCGATGATGGTGCTCAAACTAAGATCAAGATCATGAATCGACACATTTGTTAGCGTAACGTATGTATGTGTTAATGGGTAATGGGTGGTGAATACGACAGGTGGTAAAAGTAGCTATTGCAAGCTTACCTATTCCGAATCTAAGCCTCATTTGCTGTTGAACTCATTAAGCTATCAAGTTAATCGCACGTTTCGTTCGCAGGTGTAAATCGCGGGGAAACCACATTATGTTATTCCGGATCCTCTGATAAGGGCGGAAAGCGCGAGGGCAAACTGCCACTCATGGATGGCGCATCTTCGAACAAAGAGCACGAACCCACAAAGTTAAGTGGTTAGGATGGATTCATTTGCGGCCATTGGATAAGTGCTACTTGATTGATCGATCGATCAACTATCCATCCATCTGTTCCACAAATAAGTGCGAACTGAATCGCTTTGGGTGACAGGAAGTCTAGATAAGCTAGCGGCTAATGATTATACAAAGGTTTAAACTTTTGAACTAGCCGAGAGCCGGATAAGCCGTATAAGCCGTATAAGCCGGAAAATATTTGGTAAATATTTCCTTTTTAAAAGTAAACATTTCAAGGGCCATATTTACCTAGCGCCCAAGTTACCAATCGGAATGTTAGCGAATCATGATTGCTAGAGGAGGGTTACTTTATGGAAATTTAAATGAAATGTTGACGAAAGTAAAATTTAAGATAAAAAAACTGCTTCGACAAACAAATTTTAAATGGAAGTAACACCTTATAACCTTAATTTAATTTTTAGATTAAGAATTAATTATTTTATGATATAATAGTTAATAGTGCAACAAGACGAGGGCATAGCGAGCATGCTTCTATCAAATTATTTACCATTATTAAGATTATATCCTCTTAATTTTGTGTCTCACCTTTGGCCTGAGTAACCGTCAAAAAGCTTCCACATAATGTAAAGAAAAGGCAACGCCAAAAGGTGGCAGTTTTGACCATCTCGAACTATAGTACTTATAAAAAAGAAAATAAATGGCTTCTGAACGTAAAAAAAAATGAAGAAAATACACGTGCTGCTGACACTTCGTCTTTGAAAATATATTTTAAAGCGCCGAATAGGGAAAAATTGAGCACACACGGTGAATGCGTAGCGGAGCGCCCGAACTCGATTCTTTGGCGGAAACTCGACTTTCGATGCGTTCGGTTTTCGAATTTTCGGACTTCCGTTCCCGGTATTTTGTACGAGTCGCTACTCGCTGGCAAACTCCAGCAAACCGTTTGGCTAGAATAGTATTGCACAACTAATAAAGTGGGGTTCGCTCGCGCCCGTATTAATAATAGACAGCGACGTCGATGGTAGCGTTGGCAGAGGCAGCAGCAGTAGCGTCGGCAGAGGCGTACCTTCGAATTGACGGTTTTATAAAGATATCTCTATAGTACGTCTAGTCAACTCAAGTAAGTCGGTGCCCGTTGCCTGTTTTATGGCCAGGTGTTATACCTCCTCCTCTATGGCTCCTCCGCCGTTTTACCATATTTAACCTCCTTTCTTTAGCATGATTCATATTTGCTTTTTATTTGCCTATCAGTCGTGAAGTACCCCTGATAAGGGAGATCTCGTGTGTAATCCCCCCAAAGTTTTTTTTGCTTCGATATGCCTTTACTCTCACTTGGTGCTCGTAATTGTAATCTAAAGGGAAATTTATTGGCAAGTACATTAAATATATATTTTATTTGATTATGACAAATTGAGTTTTTAAATAAAGTTTGTGTAGTATTTATATATGGGCCTTTATAAACTTGTAATTAAAAACATATAAAGCTCAATAGAGGAAATAGACTTTATTCGATATTGCTGATGCGCGCCACCTGGCGGCTGTTACATTTATTTGTAACGACTCTCTGGGGTCAATGACCATCGTATGCATTGATTTTTACTGTTTCGCTAGATGTTGACTGAATAAACGAAAAATACCTTTTCCAAAAGAAAAATAAAATCGACAATTCAAAACTTTTGTAAAGGTGTTGCGTGACAGATTTTGGCGGTTTGTAGACGTTAGAGTCGAAACAAACTTGCGTAGACTTCATTCTTAATATCTTTTTTTATCCTAATATCTATTTTTATATTTAGTTTCTCAGATCTTGAAGTTTATACAACTCGGCTGGTTGTTCTCATCAACGTCCTTCTACATCCTATATAATACAACAAATCGAGTATACCCGTTTATTCTTATAGTAACCGGTTAAAATATAATTGGTAATTGCCTTCAGTAAGAGAAAAGCATTTTATAAGAAAGATTACAATAAAATTCAAGAGTCATTTTCCCAGAAAATCGGATTCCCGTAACTCAGCTAGTGTGAATTTTCGCGAAATTTCATCATTTTTCTGGGATATCGATAGATATTGGGGAATAAATGACAAAAATTGTAAGAAATTTTCAAAAGAGTGCTCGCAGTTTTGTGCGGGTTTGTGGAAGTTAGAGCGGGCGTGACAACATGGGTCAACAAACTTGCATTGCGTCTTAGTCTCTAGAATCTGTATGCTTAAGAATGCTAGAATGGTTTTATGGTTGCTTATGCTAGAAGGTTGATTCTAGCTTTTATAGTTCCAGAGATCTCGACGTTCATATGGACAGACTCGGCTATTGATCCTGATCAAGAATATATGTACTTCATATGGTCTGAAACGCCTGTTACATACTTTTCAACGAATTTAGTATTCCCTTTTATTCTACGAGTAACGGGTATAAAATCAAGAGCCGGAATTGTGGAAAAAGTGGCAAACCCACAACATATCACACAGTGGTATGTTGAAGTAAATGCCAATCCAGATAAGTGTAAGGAGGCCCCAAAATCTATGTAGGTATATAGTCGTAAATACACCAGTAATAGTTCTGATAAGACGGCAAAACAACAATTGAGTTGACATTTTATCAATCGTTTGCCAGTACGATCCTCTGTTACCGATTGAATATCTGCTTTTAGGGAATGGTTCAAATCTTCTAGTAACAGAATAACAATCATCTGAAAAACTTAAAATATAAGCTTTTAAAGTGTGCCGTTATACGCGTAACTCGTAGAGTAAATGGTATTCTAGATTCGTTGAAGTGTATGTAACAGGTATATGGAAGCGTTTCCGACCATATAATGTATATACATTTTCGATCAGGACCAATAGCCGAGTCGATCTAGCCATGAAAACTGCCACGACAACAATTTTTAAAACTGTTTCGATTTATCTTTGTTTTATTGTTTGTCTTGCCAATTTCTATAGGTGTACAAAAAACACTTCGGCCATGTCCTTTATTACACCTACAAAATGTATGTACAAAATGCGATGTAATGTAAATTGCACATGATTGCCATTCGATATGTATTTCATATATCATTTCAAAATGACCAATGTTATGACGTAGTTGCTTTTATATATTTCGTGCCTGTGCTTTCATAGATAATTTCATCCAATTGCAAATCTAAAATAATAAACTAATATTTATAGACTTCAGCAAGCCGATAGCCAGCGCATTAAATCAATACGCGTTTGAATTTGATTTCGATTCAGATTTCGTTTCTCTTTCTGGGAATTTTTATTTCTAGGGGGTTTTGTTGGTGTTCATGACGTTAAAAATATATTTAGGCGTCATGGATTTTAGCAAAACGATGGCGTAGAACCTGACAGGTGCTCTAAGAATATATATGCGTTGTTGTTTATCAGTACATTGATATATCAATCAAAAGGCGAAAAAATAGCTGGGGCAGCTGCTCTACTCCAAAACACCAGCAATATTCTTTTGGACAACTTAATGCAAACAGATGTTTTGACCATTTGATTTGATAAGATATTTTCATACAAAAGATTTGTACAGCCACTTTGATGGCCGTTCAAAATACAAGAGAGAATGCTATAGTCGACTTCCCCGACTATCAGATACCCGTTAATCAGCTAGTGGAAATGCGGACGCGAAATTTCATAGTTTCTCTGGGGCATCGATAGATATAGGTAAATAAAATGAGAATAAACTTAAAAAATGTTCCAAAGTGTGGGCGTGACAGTTTGGCCTGTTTGTAGGTGTAAGCAGGGGCGTGACCAATGTGTTTTTGGTATACGACAGAAGTGGGAAGGACAAACAAGACCATGAAAAGAAGAAAAATCAAAACATTTTTCAAATGTGTGGGCATGGAAGTCGAAAGTTTTGGGCCGTTTGTGGGTTTTAACATTTTGGTTTATGTCTCTGAAAGCTGCATGCTCAATTTCATCATTCTAACATTCTATATTATCTAACTTTCATCGCAAAGGGCTTATGAACGTAATAAAAGCTTACTTTAATGAGCTAAAAATCTATCTTTTTAGATTAGATGAGTTTTATTATGGTTGCAATGCTTTGTATTGTTGCATTTTTAAGGAGGTCTGTGGTTTTTCGATTATTTACCTCCCTGTTTTTTCTGTGATAGCTGGGCATGTTTCCCTGATGTCATCCATGCTTATGCGGGTTACGGATTGGCATAGGGGACAGGTGCATGTGGTTTTGGGATCAAGAAGATGTTTTTGGGTTACGCTTGAGTGACCTACATATCTACTATATTTATGTACATATGTATTTGATTTGATTTTGTCGCTTCTTCTCGTCAGTTTTTCTTGTATTATCTTAGAAAAGTTTGTTGTGTGGCTGTTGATTGTGTTGTATTGTTTTCGTATCATGTGTTGCATTTGTTTATTAAGGTTATGTTTTCTATTTGTAATTGTCGTTTTTGGGGTTTGTTTCAGCTTCGGTGGTGATGGCGCATGAAATGTTTAAGTTTTGCTTGGATCCGTCTGTGTAGATAAATGTGTGGTTTTTGTTGATTTCTTTTGCTTCATATAAACGTTTTTTTTTTAATTTTTCAGGTGGAGTGTTGTCTTTTTTGTAGATGTGTAGAGATGTGTTATTTATATTTTCGGGATATTTCCATTGTGGTTTTGTTTTGAGTAGTTTAATTGGTACATACCCTACATGTAGCGGAGTTGACATGTTTCTATTACTCGATCTAATGGTGCAGTTCGATTTTTTTTCTTGCTTTGGTTTTTTGGTATTTCGATATTTGTATATTGTTGGCTTTTATGATATTTTTAAAGTTTTTTAAAGAGTTTAACTGTGAGGTGGTTGCGTTTTTGTTCAATCGTTGGTACATACATATGTTGGTTTCGTACAGCAACTTGATCGTCGCTTTTGTGCGAAAGGCTAGCTACTAAGACTGAGTACTGCATAAAATGTAGTTTTTAATTTGTTTCTTAATTTAAACATTAAGGGGAAATAGTCCGCACATGCACAAAAATGTATTTTCTTGAATTTTGCTATGACGTTGGCAACCTTTTTAAGGCGATTAAGAAAGGACTGCCGATATTGGTGATCCTTGTGCCGTTCTCTAGGGCACAGATTTTTAATCTTTTTGGTTCTACTTCTACTGTTATTTTTCAGTTTTTTGCTAAGTTTTTTATATAATTTATTATTTTTGGTTTTATTCTATTAGTTGGTCAATTATTGATCAAATTCTCTTGCGAAGTCACGGGAGATGAGTGAGGTGTTTGTTAGTGTTATCGTTGTTCGTTAGGAATCACCACAGTCTATTTGCTATTATTTTATCAAGTGCTATCTCCAGTCAGCAATTCGGTATTCGGGTCGGTATGTCAGTCTTATCCTTTTCGGGCTTAAGTAAGGGTATTGCGCTCGTTTTGTATGATTAAGCTATGAAGGTATTGTTCAATTTGGATGAGTATTCTGTTTTGAACTATTGGTGATGAGTTTCTTATCATAGGGTAGGAATTCTGCTAATACTTGGTGTTGAACCTTTGAGGGATTGAAGAGCTATGTCTAGTTCGATTTTTGGTATGGGATTTTCTCATTCTAGTGCTGATATAGATACTGTGTGATTGAGCATTTTTGGTTTGGATTTATGTGTTTTGAATTCATGGCTGAAGTTCGTGTCTTTAGATAGATTCGACCAGTGCACTGTTTTTATGTGTTTTTTTTTGGCAGAAAGTCAAAAATAAATTTTAACGGAATAAAAAAATGTATGGTTTCTTTATATTTAGGATAGTCTAATTAGATAAAAAGCCAATTTTTACGTTTTTATGCAACACTGGCTTATCGCCTACCTCTCAAAGACAGCTGATTTTCGATAACAGACAGATAAGACAAAATTGGCGGCAAATCATTTTGCAACATTTGTGGTTTATATTTCCTCAGAGAATTAAAAAAGTTTAAAGTGTTGTCATGGAAAACAGTAGCACAGGTATGTAGATTTCTAGTTCACAAACATTTTTGTGTATGTTATATGTTTTTGTGTGTTGTATCGTGTTTTGTTTATGTGCCTTTTTTACAGTCAACTTAACAAATGTAGCTGTGTTCCGTGGAATATAACTTTTGTATGGCAAACCACTTCAAAAGAGTTTTAACGGCAAGTTATTAACTAACATGTGTATAATATTATACAATTGGTTTCATATGCTCCTTTTTGTTCCTTTTTGAAAAATTTACGTTTTTGTAGATGAATACTTGTTTGGGCATGCAGAGTTGCTAGACATTTGGAGCAAAAATAGTCGCTATGAGGATGCAGTTAGGCAGCATATATTTAAAAAAATTCGTCAGAATAATTTAAATGAATGTTGTATTTCATTGGTAAATAAAAAAGTTAAGTCCTTCCTTGATTACATAAGGAAACATTTGCCAGGTTGCAATAGATCGTTGGACACGTTGAAGAAAAAGCACTTCAAATGGCTGGCATCTAGTATTAGTATAATCGCTGATTGGAAAACTCCAAGCAAAGTTGGTCGTCCAAAACTAGTTTATGAAAGGGCTAGTGTCCGACTTAAAAGAAAATTAGCTTCGGACCTTGCGGATGAAAATAATAATTCTGTACCATTACTCTTGCATGCTGCTTCAGTTTCGGCTAAAAAGGGAAATGAAAAGGACATGGCAGTTGTATTAAAAGCAGCTGGTAACAGCGATAATATCAATAATATAAAAAGAAAAATGTTCTCTTCTGAGCCCACACAAATGTCCGTCGACAATGCATTAGCCTTTTTATTTGAAAACGGATTTACAAAAAGCCAATACATCAATTTAAAACGGAATACAAAAGTACACGGCTTTGATATTTACCCATCATATCCTGATGTTCTTAACGCTAAACTAAAGCTTAGACCAAATGGCATCGAGTATTTTGAGAATAAAGCGCAAGTTGAGTTATAACAACTCTTAAACCACACAACTTCGCGGATTCTTGAAATGCAGTATGAAACTTTCAAAGCAAATACCAACTCGATGGAATGTTATATTTAGCTATGGATATGATGGATCAACTGGTCAGAGTATTTATAAGCAACGTTATGAGGAAATCGGTGCTGTATATGATGGATCGCTGTTTGTTACTACAATTGTGCCATTAAAGTTAGTAGACAATGAACAAAAAATAATTTGGATCAGCAGATCGCCACAATATATACGCTTTTGTCGTCCTTTAAAAATTGAATTTATTAAGGAAACTCGAGAGCTTATATTAGCAGAAAAAGAAAACTTGGATACCCAACCTCGTAATCTGCACATACTATATATTTGCATAAAACAGACAACATTAATATATTTGTAAAATATGTCGGTCAAATGACACTAATAGACGGTAAAGTCTTAAACATATTAACATGATGAAACTCTTGCAATGTTGCCCGATTTGCGGAGCAAAGCCAACGCATTTATGAATGTGAATGATTTTAATTCAGATGATTTTAATTCACCATGCGTTGGAAGCGGTCATGATGATCATGGTGATTGCCAGGACATCGACGAGGGCGAGGAGGACGATGAAAGAGAACTTCTACAGAAAGATCATAAACTTGTCGTTGGTAGTCTCGTTGTTGTTGGTTGTTATGCAGTTAATTTGTATTATTGGCTTTAAGCCGCTAGAGCGGCGTATGTTGCCGTGTTTGTTTGGATACTTGATGTGAATAAGGTGTGGATTTTCTTTTCCTCGTTTTAATTTTCTTTTCAATAGTGCGTTAGCATTCCTATAAATTCGACGTATGTGTCTTTTGACTTTTTAGGTTTGTTTCCTAATTTTGTGAAGTCGTGCTAAGTTTTTATTTCACCAGGTTTCTGTGCATGGTATTGTATGGTGTGCGCTTATTTTGTTAATTATGGCTGCCTCTTTGTTTACGACGGTTGAGAAAGGGAACTTAACCCAGTTTGCTTTATTCATATTATTTTATTTTTATTTATTCTTTAATGCTTTGAGATCCCCAATAATGTCTTCTATTTCGTTTTTGGGCCCTTGGGCCAAATTCACAGGAAATATGTCTGCAAAACAAAAAATCAGTACCGAGTAATCCCCCTGATACAAATAAGTGTAATCAGTCCCTTCAAGCGAGCAATCCACGAAGCTCTTAAAATCTGCACCAAGATGCCAGGTATTATCTTTATAGCACCGACTCCCCTTTCCCCAACTCCGCTATCAACAATCACGCAATCACTCCCACTACGCCACCACTGTAAAAAATAAGCGTCATCTTGATCCCTAGCCATATAGGTATCAACGGAATCGAAAACGTGAACGCTGAAGCCAAAGCGGCATCCAAACGTCCATTAACCTATACACCAAACAATAACTCCCTTGTGAGTTATCATACCCACTTCCTTGAGACAAAACAAGAGACAATGCAATAGTCGAGTTCCCCTAATGGGAATGCGAACGCGAAATTTCATAATTTTTCTGGCATATCGATTGATATTGGGGAATGAAGACAGAGACGCAGCGCAAGTTTGTTGACCCATTTTGCCCCGCCCACTCTAACGCCCTAAAACTGGCCCACATTTTTGATAAATTGTTCGATATTTTTTCATAATTTTATTATTCTTGTAAATTTCTAACGCTCTAAAGCCGCCAGGCCGGTCACGTCCACACTTTTGAAAATTTTTAAAATTTTTTGTCATTTTATTCCCCAATATCTATCGATATCCCAGAAAAATGAAGAAACGGGTATCTGATAATCGGGTAACTCGACTATAGCATTCCCTCTTGTTTTGGAGTATATGTATGTACATATATATGTTTATGTTGGATGTTTTGGAGGTATATACATTAATAGTTACTGACCCAATTGCCGTATAGCAAATGTGACAGAAGAACCCATGTTTTATATTATTAATAATACAAATACAAAATGTAATAAAACCTTTTATATTACTAATAATGTGTAATAGGCAAGTTTATTTAAGTTTATTTTATTTTAAGCCACAGTCAAGTGCCCTCTTTCTCCCATTGTTAAATATAATATAATAATTAATACAGGTGGCACAATTCGGGGTTGCAAGGGATTCGTGTGCCAAAAGGGAGGCGACGAAAAGCTGAGGAATAATAATTGTTCTATGCAATATTTTCTTCAGAATAAATAGCTTTTCAAGCAATCACAAGTGGACAAAGAAATTAAAAACCCTTATCAATAATACTAATTATACTCCACCAAATACAGAAATATATTACCAATGAGAACGTGATACTGCAGTATCTCTATACGTTTGATGTCATAACATGGCTAATTGACGTCACCATGTGCAGATTGACCAGCGATTGCCGGAAACAGATTTGACACCTGTCCTCGAATCAATTAGCCCAACGCAATATATACTACTTAAATATATGTAGCGGCTCAAGATAATGTGTATACATATGTCGATCTGGCAAAGGACAACTTATTGCTGAAAGCTAAAATACTTATTATGTTATATTTGTACCGGGTATCTGGGTATCGGTAATCGCTTCTATATAAGCAACGAGTTCTTAGGCACATGCTTTATGTATAATAACAAGTACGGAGTAAGCTATGCACATATATTTTATTAGCACTCGACTCTATTTTAGTACTTGTTTACCCCCAATTATTTGATATACGAATTTGTCTTTGATAGGAGAAGTTCCGGTCGAGTTCTGTTTTGCACTGAACTCTCTACTGGAAGAAGGATAAGATCTTCTATTCGTTAGCTAATTCCACTGGTTCCACTGGTGGATGGGCGTTGTTGTGAGTGTTTGAAGTAGTTTTCTGGGTGGAGTGTAAAGGGTTGTATTTTAACAATGACAGCGGAACAGAGCCGCAAGATTCAGGAGAGTTATAAAATCCCAATTAATAATTAACCCAAATCCAGTCTTTAAAGTTATTTGTACCGAGTCATTCAATAAAAAACTGAAAAGTTCAGATCTTTCTTTATTTTACGCCACTTTCACACATACCAATGATGAAAATATATCTCTATCACTTATTAAACAATTTAATTTTTTGAATCGTCAAGCATTATACGAAATCAAGACAGTCCACAGTGCACTGTGCACTAATCGGTTAACTAAGTTAAGTAAAATTAATATCTTCAAACGGCCTTTTTATTGTCTTTTTTTGTGCGTATTTTCATGTTTACTTAAACTTTAAGTTGTGTTCCTCAAAAATGTGTTCCTTATTATTTGTTATTTTTGGGTTAAGTTTGTGTCGTTTTGTCTTTTGTGTTTGTGCATAATCTTCCATGTCAATTTAACTTTTATTATATTAAACAAGTAATTATATTGATTTGTTTAAATTTATCTTTGCTTATATATATGTATATATATATTTTTGATTTATGATGCACAAAGAAGCGTACCCACGGAGAAAAATTACAATTTCAAGTCACCAATATTGTACAATGTAATATTGGAAATAGCGGACACATCCCTATAGTAACTGAATTAACTGAATGTGTTGAAAAAATTTGTCAAATATATTGGAGCTTCAAGCTGAGGTAGTCGAAAGACTCACTGATGATTGTGTTAAAAAGTTTTTATTAATTGGAAAGTGGAGATTTAATGGAAGTACCGGTCATAGCGAATATAATCAAAAGTCTTCCAATAATGATTTACAGGATAAAAGTTTATTTGTAATTTCAAAGGATAACCACAGACCATCGTCAACACGTTACTGACAACCAAACTTTCAATCGAAGAGGAAAAGTATTTTAAGGAAAAAATAAACCTTCTGAATCCAACTGATGTATTTAAAAATGATAAAAAGATAAAAGTTGAACATAGCTTACAACTAACCATGGTGGATGGGAAAATATGCAACGCCTTAAGTGAATCCTCGTCTATGAAATGTTATTTATGTGGAGCAAGTCCCACAGAAATAATACATTTTATCAGTCTTCTACGATGTATTTAAAAAAATGCTGCATACTTCTACGGGGTAAAGAATTTTTCGCTTGGGGGGTTGGAGAGCCCCAATCTCAAACATTTTTTTCGCGTGTTTTCATAAGCTCTATTAGATGGCCGCCGCTCCATACAAGCGGAACCACTGTGCAGTGGAGCGGATGCGAGTGAAGCATTGGAATTCGCTGACTTGGCGTCTGGCTGATTTTCGGGCTAACTTGTATTGTAGATATGCCACTATATACCGATTCGTCAATATGTATTTTGATCACTTACGTTCACGTTTATTACTGAATCGGAGACCTACACAGCCATCAGATTCCATCTGATGAGCGGGACAAAGCAGGTGATATAGAAATCTACTTGGATGGTGTTAAAGCTGCAACGATCTCAATGCAGTTCACAAAAAAAGGGATGGATCCAGAAAAAATGAATAGGTAAATAGTAGTCCTGCTACTGGTCTTTCGAGCACAGGGCACCAGCTGTATCCTCTTTCGGGCGAGACTATAATTGTAGAGACTTTCTTTTTTTTGTATCATATCTGCTAATTACCCTTTCTGGATATATTCCAAAAGAATTTATAAATTTTCTTCCTCGCTTTTCCACTAGATGAGTTACGATTACGAGGAACTCTTGCAGATTGATTTTAGACAGAAGCTTTCAACGCAGTAAGGAGACACTTAAGTCCATTCAAAGTATACATACAAATTATAAGTCGTTGGTTTATTTTAGTTATATTTATTTACCACTCTCCCGTTAGGGCGAGGGTCACAATATTTGGGTATTTGTAATTACAAGGCGTAAGCCGCGGAGTATGATTTAAAACTAACTTAAGAATTCGGTCCCGGTTCAACTCCAGGCCTCTGGTCCGCAGCAGAACTTCTGGCAGAAGGCCAGGTCACCACTTCTGCGTCAGGCCGATCACTCGCTCCGCGAGTGCTCCGTGCGGGCTCCGGGCAATCGCACCTGGAGTACGCGATCAGCAGTTTGTTTAGTGCGCGTGCAGACCACCGGATATGGCCTGCAATTCAGCAGATTCACTCGGTGAGAACTGCTTGTGTTAACTTACATATATATTCTTGTTCATTTATTTTTTGAATAATTTATTTAATTTTTTATTATTTTTTTAAAAGCTAACAATTAATTAAATTAGGAGCTAGCAAATTAATTAGAGCTATGACAGCAGAGGCCTTCAGTTAATGTTTTATGCAAAATTTGATGTTCCCTTGCTTACATTTAGATAGATAGAGTAATCTTGTTAAGGTTACATTATACATATATGGTGGTACAGATTGGTGATTTTAATGTATTTGAGGATATATAATTTGTTTGATGGGATTGGGCTGGTATTGTTAAAAATGTTGCTTCTTTGGGTTCTAAGATGGATACAGGTGGACAACGGGTGTTCCAGTGCACTGGAACAGTGCAGTGATAGGTTGTCTGTGCGGTTTGGTTGAGGTGTGTGCCCGAGTTTCGTGTGATTTTTATTTGTTCTCCTCGTGAGATAGACAATTTTGAAAAGTTAAGAAAAAGGTAGCTGTTAAGATGATTTTGGTTTGATGCAAAGTTGAGGTTTTGGCGATGTTGGTTAGGTTATTTCTTGAAGTGTTCTTTTCTGACTTTTTAGGGCCTCTATAATGGCTAGAAGATCTGGTGTGAAGACTGATGAGGAGTGGGGTAGGATGTGCCGTTTGATAGCGAAGTTATAGCGAAGCTGGTAATTTGGTTTGTTTGAGATCCATATGTGTAAATGTAGGTCTAGGAAAGATCGTTGGTTTGCTTATTTGTTAATAATTTTCTTGAAAAATTGTGTGGTCGTGTTGTTTTGTTGAACTTATTGAGTGTTGTGTCGATTCTAGAAAGATTGGTGTTCCATGCAGGTGAGGTTTGCCGGCATATTTCTATAGAGTATACGGGTATACTAGAGTTGTTGAAAAGTCTGTAACAGGCGGAAGGAAGCTTTTTCGACTATATAAAGTTAATATATTTTTGATCAAGATCAATAGTCGAGTCGATCTAGCCATGTACGTCTGTCCGTCTGCACGTAGGAGTGTCGAGATCTCCGGAACTAAAAACCTAGAAGGTTAAGATTAGACATACAGATTCTAGAGACAAAGACACAGCGCAAGTTGGTTGCCGCATGTTGCCACGCCCACTCTAACCCCCACAAACCGCACAAAACTTCCCCGCCCACACTTTTGAAAAATGTTTTCACATATTAGCCTTATAAATATTTTATCGATTTCAAAAAAAAATAGTTTTTGCCACACCCATTCAAGCCCCAACAAACCTCAAGGAACTGCCCCGCCCACACTTTTGAAAAATTTGTTGATATTTTTTCATATCTTTATTTGTCTTGTAAATTTTTATAGATTTGCAAAAGGAAATTAAAACTTTTTCCCACGCCCTCTAACGCCCTAAAAACTGCCACGCCCACATTATTGAAAAATTCTTGTATATGTTTTCATAATTGAATTAGTCTTTTAAATGTCTATTTATTTGCCAACAACTTTTTACCATGCTCACTCTAACGCCCTAAAGCCGCCAAACCGGTCACGCCCACACTTTTGAACAATTTTTAAATATTTTCTCCTTTTATTCCTCAATATCTACGATATCCCAGAAAAATGAAATTGGGTGTTTTCCATCTGTTTCTGTTAATAAAGTGTATTCGTAGTATTCTTAGCGATGTAACGTTCTGTATTTGCATGCTCTCAGATAGTAAATAGCATTTGCATTTTGTTGGTGAGAGGAACAGTGCCCCAGAATATACAGCCCCAGTCGAGTATTGTAGAGAGAATAGGTTTAAAGTTAAGGTTAATTAATTTTTTGTTTTTAGATTTTATTATGATGGTAAAGTCGTCGAGTCATGCGTAATTTAATAGGCTATTGTGAAGAAAATTACTAAAAGTAGGAGCCTTGTGGAATGCCGTTTTGCATTGGTTGGTAGGAGGAGAGGTCGGAGTTGATGTGCACAAGTATTTTTCTATTAGTCATGTAACTTTTGATGTAGTTTGTTATTTTACGTCCAGTTTTCCAAGCTACTAGTTGCTCTAGGATAGAGTGCATCCAAAGAGACTAGAATATTATTATTCTCGTATCTACTAGAATATTATTATTCTTGTGTCTTTATTCGAAATCTACTTATATAATGGATGTATGGTTTCTCCTGGATATAGCTCAAGATAGCTAATAGGTGGTCTATTAGAAGTAGACTGTCTGTGTCCGATTTCCCTTCCTTGAAACCAGTTAAATCCACAACAAGATTAGTTTCTCGTTTAATACATTTTTCAATCACGAAATTGATTAATAAAAAATCCAACTTTTACAACAAAAATGCATCTATCAACTTTTCATCTTGTCTCCAAACCTAGAACTTACAATTGAAAGGGTAAACACCAATAACACTATCCTTTCCTCTTCTGGTTTTAGGTTGCACTCTCCCGCGGATAGGAATCGATGAGATGCGAAGACAGTGTGGCAGGATTTACACTTGGTATTGCGCCGGGGAGCTGTATGGCATTGAATGATCATTGTGCGGGGAGCGTCCCTTATGCGCTTTCTCCGAATCACGAATCGGATCACATGGACGTGTGGCACTCCGACTGGCAGGCGCCTGGAGCTGATAGCAATGACGGAGCCAATCCTGAGGATGACCTCATGCATGATGTGCTAGCTGAGCAGCGCTCAAATGGCAGGGATAATGAACTTAACCATCAGCTTGTGCAGCATAAAATTTGTTGAGGACTCGGAGTATTTGCGTGATCCTGGAGAATTTTTATTCGTTGCGGTGGACCAGAAGAACCTGTCAAAAATGATTGCAGTACGCCAGAAAATTTAGAACAGAAGCTAAAAAGCCCAAACCAGTTCCAGATTCTACAATGCAGGTTCAAGTGCTTCCCAAAATAATACCTTTATAGGAATGTAAAAACATGTGATGATTTGTGGCGAAAAATAATTTTACCGTACTAGTTTTTGATACCTTTGGTATATGACTTTGGCTTCCTCACTTTTGAATATTTCTCCCTGTGCATAAAGTAGTCGCCTTCGTCACTGCGTTGAATATCACAGTTATAAAATGAAAATTAAACTTATTCTTATCGCAATTCAATCTTCTTCCCCAGGAGGTATCACCCGTTTTAGAGGGCCAACGTCTAACGACCCACCATATACACCGCCTGATCGATTTGTACCGCTCGGAGCATCGTCTCTGGAACCAGTCGCATTCCTCAACATGGAGCTGTGCCGCGACTCCTGGCGTAGGATAACGAATGCCTGGAGTACTTATTGCTGCCGAAGCTTCGGCGTGACGGAAGTTCGGATCCGCGTCTCGACGCTGTGTCAAAGATTTCTCAAGCAAAGGAAGCGCTAGGAGGCGGACTGTGAATTGGATGATATTACCAAGTTTACGCACTTTGAACAATTGAGCTTCCTGTGCAAGCAGCAATCTTTATAAAAACGGCATCGTCACTATGCCCGAGAGAACAGCCGTCTACTACAGCTTTACGAACAATATCCGGTCCTATGGCACAATGCACACAAACGGGTTCGATGGGACGCTCTCCTGGGTCTCCAGATGGCATCACGACTTTCGGGGATTAGCCTGTCGCCCGTGGTTATCCAGCGACGGTTGCAACCGCTGCGCAAGCGATATCGACTGGAAAAGATAAGCTATCTGCAAAGTGTGGTGGAGGGAAAGCAGGCCGAATTTATATCCGGATTCGAACACTACACGGAAATCGAGTGCCTGCACAAGCACATCGACCCTTATGTGTGTGCTGTTCGTAGAAAGATTTTTGAGAATCTAGTAGGTCACCAAATCCATGTGCAGAGCAACTGTGAAGTGAAAAAATTGGGTAATGCTAAAAACCAGGAGATGAGAAAACGCATAAAAGAAGGGCTAAATGAAGAGAAGAAGTTGCAGTTGATTTCTTAAAGGAAATTTTGAAAGTACCACAATGGACAATGATGCCAAAGGCATGAACGCTAATTCCGAAGCACCTTCCAACAAAACGAAACCTAATTAATGTGGTTTGCTTTATTGGATTTCTCGTAAATACATAAATTGAAAGAAAAAAGTGAAAATATGTTTTTTTAACGTTCCTTAATTAGACTTGGCGAAACGCTTTAGCTGCCGCAGGCGATATATATCGTGGGAGGGCGGCACAGCGGTCTGCAGCTCGTCGTCACTATCATCGCCCCCAGGCAGCAGTCGTCGCCGGCGCGGTGGAATGGCCGTAACACTGTGCTGCACCCCCGTATACGTGCTTGTGTCCACGATCCAGTGAACCGACTTAGCCAGATCGAAGATCTTAGGCGACAATTCGTTGTCTCCATTCGGTTGCGGTGCGGCTAAGTAAGATAATTGTTCAAAGTAAATTGAAGGGAATTTCAATCAGGTACACTCACAGTCCGGAAGATTGAGACGCATGAAGATATCGAACAGTAGCTCTACGCTAACGAACGGTCCACGGAAGGAGTTCGGTGGAGGCAGGGTGGCGCACAAAGCGGCCAGAGCTGGCGGTTGCGGAAATACACCACCTGCAAGTGGATGGGCACCAGGATGAGCACATGGACGCGGCTTAAATGGAATCATCTGGGAGAAATCTGGACGTGGCAACGGTGGCGTTGCCTCGCTATCTGTCTCGACCTCTCCGGTGTTCTGGCTTTGAGCTCCACCACCCACCTTGTTCAGTATAATGCCCACATTCTGCAAGAACGGAGGTGATCGAACCGAGAAAAGTAAGTAAAGACAAACATTTTGTGAAGCATGTGCCAACAAAAAAGAGCACTATACTGCACAGAGCGATTTATAGGTAAAATCGTACTTGCATAGACCAAACAAGATCCTATAAAAAGTATTGTAAAAAAGTTCTGCTATCCCTTTCTTGTTCGCACATATAAAATAAAATAAAATAGTCGTGCTCTTTCATTTCAAATGAGTTCCTACAAACTGTCTCAAATTGGAAAAATTTTAATGAATGTACTCAATTTTCAAGAAATGTCTTCAGACATTCAACTGTTATGGCGATTACTACACGATCACATGTTATCGTTTGTTGTAGTATAACAAGAAATTCCAATTATTTCGCGGTTATGGATGCTAGCTTGTTTTGTTTGTTTATGTTTTTATAAATAAGTAAATTCGGCGGTTACGCACCTCAGCATATCCTATTGACTTGAGCTCGGTGCTGGTGCAGGGGTAAAGGTCCAGAAATTTGTAGCGGTCAACCAGCTGGGCGGTCTCCTTGCCCTCATACTCTTTAAGCTTTAGACAAAAATTATTATAAGATATTTATAAAAAAAAAGTAGTAAAAGACGTACGTTCTCGAAAACGGGACTACGGCGACGTTCGACCTTAACGATGCTGGAGAGATCCCCAATATTAGACTCGAACTCGAGGAAGCGATTCCAGACCTCAACACTCTTGTGCGGCGACAAACCACCTGAACTAAGTACCCGTTCAAACAGGACGCGCGTATTATTGTCCTCGTTTAGATGGGACAGGTAGTCAATGTAGCACATCACATACTCTGGACTGCCACCAAAACGCTTCAATCCCAGCTCGAAGATGCGGAACGCAATTTCTTTGTCCTTGGAGCAATAGTACTCCATCAAAGCAGCGGCCACGAAAATGTGATAGCGCGACCTTACGTCCTCTCGAGCTTTCTTAAAAATGCTACGGGCCGACTTGATCCCCTCAGCACGACGGGCGAACTTCATGTACTGAACATAGACCTGGAGTATTCCATTTCAATGGTATCAGATATTTGATGAAACATATTCAACATGTGTGTTCCTACCAATGTGGGATCAATGTCTGGCAACTGTAACAGCTTGTTGTACATGGAGTGCACCTTCTCGTACTTTAGCCGTCCTTCTTCAAAGTCCGCATAGGCAAAATATAGCAACGCATTTCGGTTTAGCACGCCGTTTATAGACCGCTCCAGTATATTAGCGCACTCGTCCGCAAAAATCTTGGCCGCCTGGACGTCCTGCAACGTTTTAATAAGGAATTAAACATGTAAATACACAAAGTTCGACTTAGTTATAAAGAGTAAAACGCGTGCGGCCTGGCCAGGGGCAACGGGGCAAGCCACGGAAAGGCATCTGTGTTGTGCCACTGCGTGCTCCCTTACCCGAGGGGCGACACTTCTCAGCAAACAAGAGACTATATTTGATTCGTTTTTGGTTTTGACCTTTGCCCACCACCAAGCAAAGGGCATAACCCGCTCTATTTGATTCACTACAGTAACGCAGAGAATAGGTGAAATGTTTTCAACACTAGTACGCACGCCTTTCTCGGTGAGCACGCGAGCACTGGTGTCCAGGAATTGGGAAGCCTGGTGCCACACTGCCGGGTGGTGGGTGAGCACCAGCAAACATTGCTCTGTGGCGAACATGACGCGACGGGTGACTAGGGCCGTATCTTCAGTGCGCAACGGATTAGACTTCTCATACGTGATAAAGCGCTTCCACAGCTCCACTTGCTTCACCTCCTCCTTTGTGAGTGTGGGCGGGACGGCTGGCAGGTTGCGATTGAGACCCTTTGTGTGGTATTCCAACTCTTTGGCAACACGACGGGCGTTCATGTAATCCCTGGTTTAAAGTGGGAATTTAGAAAGAACATTTAGCAAACGCTGCGTGTAACACTCACTTAGATCGCTCCAGACTCATCTTCTCTGATATAATAGGGTTTATGTTTTGCTCGAATGCGATATAGTCCTTCCACAACTGCTCGATGCCCACGATAGGTGTGACTACCGCCTTTTGATATACGCGGCGCACTGCTGTGATCTTCTGGTTCTCAGCATAGTTGCCCACTGCTTCAACGCCCCGCAGAAAGTATATGTAATCCTGCCAGATGCTGAACGAGTGTAGATCCATGCCGATTTTCTCCAGTGCAAAATCATAAGCCTGGGCCATTTTTTCTCTGAGAACAGAGTTAAGTCCAATAGAATAAGCGTGTCAGAATTAAAAACATGTTGTGCATCGAAAAAATCAATATGCTTTAAACAAAAAAAAAATTATTCTTTCGCTGCATTGCAAGTTTTGACAACAATTATAATAGTTTCTAAGATTTCAAATTATGTTAAATAAGGTAAAACAGTTACTTGTGAGTGCTTAGACCCGACTTGGTTTCCTTCACGTAGGTAAGATAGAGCTTCCATAGGTCGATGTTTAAAATCTTGACTAGGCAGCGTTGGAAAAGTTTCTCTACGCGTTCGTAGTACCGGCAGCGCATCTCCATCTCAATGTATAGCTTCCAGTACCGAGCGGTTGTCGGGAACACATTAACTAGCGACTCGTAAAGGCTGCGTACTTCGTGGATTGGCCGCGTTTGGGCCTCGCGGATCATGACACTCCAGGACTCGATGTCATAGGGCCGCAGCTCCACCACTTGCTGAGCTCGCACCAGGCGCTCCATGCCCCATTCCTTGTCATCGATAAGTAAAACTATGTTGTTAACATCCAAACCGCTTAAAACTGCTCCGTCCACACATTTAAACAAAATTTTTTCACATTTTATTCCTCAATACCTATCGATATCCCAGAAAAATTATGAAAAATCGCTTTAGCATTCACACTAGCTGAGTAACGGGTATCTGACAGTCGGGGAACTCGACTATAGCATTCTCTCTTGTTTTATTATTGTGGAATTGTTATAGTAACATTTGAACAAAATGAAAAAATGTTCTTCGGCGTTTGAAATTGCACAACAAAACTAGGCACATTGGGAATGCAGAAAAAGTAATTTTTGCATTACTTTTTTATATCCAAACCACCCAGATAAATGATGGAAAACAACTCGATATAAAACTTTATTTGTACAATTATTTATTTCTCGTTACATTTCCCAATTATAATTTTCCAATTATGATATAACATTTCTTTGATTTACTGCCTCTAATAGCAATACGGTATACGTAAAGCAACAGGCTTTGTTGGCTTTAGGGAGTTAGAGTTGGTGTGGCAAAAAGTTTTTTTCAAATCGATAGATCGACGACTAATAAATTTATGAAAAAACATCCTAAAATATTTCAAAAATGTTGGCGCGAAGCTTTCGGCGGTTTTAGAGCGTCAGAGTGGGCGATATAAATTTACAAGACTAAAAAAAAAGTGAAAAAATATTAACAAATTTTTTAAAAGTGAGGGCGTGGCAGTTTTGTGAAGTTTGTAGGCGTTAGAGTGGGCGTGGCAACAGGGGTCAACAAATTTGCGCAGCGTCCTTGTCTCTAGAATCTGTATGCTTGTAGCTAAATCTCAATCTCAATCTTTTAGCTTTTATAGTTCCTGAGATCTCGACGTTCATACGGACAGACGGAAAGACGAACATGGCTGATCAATAATATATATACTTTATATAGTCGGAAACTCTTCCTTCTGCCTGTTACATACTTTTCAACGAATCTAGTATACCCTCTTACTCTACAAGTAACGGGTATAATAATCCTAACGTTATCCTTTTTTCTTATAAAGTTGCTCATGCTCAAAGTCGCGGAGAGTCAGAAAATATGAAGTAACGAAAGACCCCTTACTAGGCTTGCACCAAGAATGCCATACAACGATAAAAGAACGCTGCAATATTTATATAATTAAAAGTAGTGGTATATAGCGAATAAGATCAGATATTCATAAAAAAAACATCCAAACTATTACTTCATTCAATTATTTTCAATTGATCCAACTGTTTCTGTTACCCGATCACTCTACTAGCAAAAACGAAATGTTTATAATAAAGGGTGGGGATAATTCCTGTTTCCATTACCTTCTCATTTCAAAAGTTTATTTTCCTTAATTAGGCTCAATTCACTTACTGCTTATCCAAAAAATCCACTTGGATCCTCGATGTCGCACATGTTTTCTTTGTTCAATAATATCTCTAGTGTACAGGCGATAATCAGAAAAAGCACATAGAAGATTATGCTGAGATATCCGACGATCTTGCCCATCACAAACCTACTTGCCAGAAGACCCAAATAAAGAACGGTGGCAGTTATCACTAGCATGGCCGTGGTGATGGTAAGGGCCGTGGAGTCGATCTCGACCTTTTGCTGGTATATAAGGATTTTCAGAAGCCAGGGTAGACCTAGGCATACAAAAATGTCGAATGTGTTCGACCCAATGGCATTGCAGATGGCCATTGACCCATATCCTGAAATAAAAACAATTGGATAACATGTTATTCGAAATAAGCTATAGAAATTCCCCTTAAAGCATTGCAGTCAAGGTGATCATTGAACCTTGATCACCTTGAATTTAGATTAAACTTTGTGTCGATTTATAGTAACATTTACAAATAGGTAGGTACAAATAATTTAACAAGTTTCTAGTTTTTCACGCTGCTTATGAAGTCTTTCGGTACAAGGCTAGTTTTTTGCAGCTTAGTTTCGAAATCGAAACTGAGTAAATCTATATACCCTTGCAGAAGGTAAAGCAGACATTTTTGACCATATAAAGTATTTAGATTCTGGATCAGTGTCAACAGTCGATAAAGCAGGTAGTATATAAGACGGAACGGGACGAGCACTAATATGTCATATTTTAAAGAGCTTGAAAAGGAAAAAATTTTCGGTAACATATTTTTATATTTTATATATATATATATTTTTTTTTTGTTCGTACATAGAATCATTTCTGCACTTAATATATTTCGGCACACGTATGCGGAAGGAGTACCATAGGTACTTACCTTTTTTGGACACAATATACGAGGACGCTACTTCGGGGACACTAGTGCCGGCGGCCAATACAGTAAGGCCCATGATCGCGTCTGGAATTTTGAGGTTGTACCCCAAAATTGTGAGAAACCAAGCAAGAAGATAGGATATCAAGGAAATCCAAAGGACGGCTAAAATCATGGAAAGGAAGAAGATGGATCTGACACTGGGAACAGTGCAGGCAAGCATCAATTCTGCCGGATATTTGACGGCCCACCATGTCCACTGGCAAAAATTGGATTCCGTTTGGGGTTTCGCACACACGTGGTCGCGAAATCCCTTCAGCCGCTCTTCTTCGCGGGTCATCGGATCTTCGTCCAACAGCTCCGACTCAGCGTGATCATCTAAGGAAGATTTATCTAGTTAATTCTGAAATTTATATTCTTGCACTTAATTTTCTTAAATTTGTGTATGACAATTCCCTCGTGGCTGTACAGAGTGCCCAACTTTAACATGAATGCAAGTTTTAGAATCATAATAATATATCTAGAGAGACACAAAATTGGGTTGATTACGATTAAAAATTTCGAATCTGGTCACCTATAATTGAATGAAGCAAGGACTCTGAACTGAGTTGGGAACAGGCTTATTTTTTATTATTTTGAATTAGCTCATGAATGAATTGCATTAAATATGTAAAATGCTCACACATAAATTAAAGCATTGCTTTTTAAGCGTTATATTAGTTGAATATGGTACAACACAGTTACAAATGGGGAATGACTTTAAATAGCGGAAATTTATTAGGGAAGGCTTTTTATTTATCGTCTTCCAACTTCATTTATACCACTTTTCGCAACAACGAACTAATATTTTAGTTGACATGGAGACTAATCTATAATCGATAGATCCCTTATAACTTCTAGAGGATTTTGCTCTCATTCCCTCTCGCTCATTTTTTCAGTCTGCCCCTCACGACATTTTTTTTAGAAATGTACTGGCAAAGTATCTATTATTGGTGTTTATGAATGCGAAGATTTATTTCAACTACAAGGTCCTATTTCTCTGAGTCCTTGATTCAGGGATCATAATCGGATGTTCGCATCGTTACTAACCGAATTAAATTTAATTTTCATTGTCAATGTTGCATTGTTTCCAAATATCAGCCCAATCTTTAGTCAACCATATTGTAATATTATACCCGTTACACCTAGAGTAAAAGGGTGTATTAGATTCGTTGAAACAGGTAATAGGTAAAAGGAAGCGTGTCCATATAAAGTATATATATTCTTGATCAGGATCAATAGTCGACCTGGCCCTGTCCGTTCGTCCTTCCGCCCGTAAGAACATAGAGATCTCAGGAGCATAAGCTGAGATTAAGCATACAGACATAGACAGAGCGCAAGTTTATTGACCCATGGTGCCACGCCCACTCTAAGGCCCACAAACCGCCCACAAATTTTGACTGACACGCCCACATTTTTGCAAATATTTCAATATTTTTATTGTCTTGTAAATTTCTGTCGATTTGCTAAAATACTTTTTGCCACGCCTATTCTAACGGCCACAAGCCTCCAAAAACTTCCACGCCCACACGTACTAATTTTTTTTTACATTTTTTTCCCAATATTTATCAATAAGCCAGAAAAATGTTGAAATTTCGCGTTGGCATTTTCACTAGCTGAGTAACGGGTATATGATAGTCGGAGAACTCGACTTTAGCATTCTCTTGTTTCAAAATTAAAAGATATATAAAATAAATTAACGTTGAAAAATAACTCTTCTTACGTCGAACCAAATTTTGGATCCTACGGTCAAAGGACAATTGAATGACATAAGCAATGTATAGTAGTAAAAAGGCAAAAGCCTCATACCACGTAACCAACGAATCATACAACACATATGTGAGCGACGCTATGGCTATGAGGTACCAGGCTGTGTCTCTGGTCACCGGCCACCAATCCAGCTTGGTCTGCAAAATATGCAAAAACGAAAACAAAAAAAAAAATGTGTGAGATAGAACTGCAGCTTAAATAGTGAATAGTACGCACCGGTTGAGTAAATATGCCGCAAACTCCTGCAATTACCAGGACATTAAACACGGAAGATCCCACGATAGTGCCAAGTCCGATGTCGCCCTTAGTGACGAAAGTTCCCACAAAGTTTACAAACAGTTCCGGTGCCGATGTGGAAGCCGCTAGAAAAGTGGCTCCCGCCACATCATAGGTCATGCGCAGGGCTATTGTAAGACAAACATTATACCACAATTAAAAGAGGGCAAACATAACCACAATTTTTAGGATACCTGATAACGCATACAATCGAGAAACCGAAATTTGTTTTCTGAGCCTAGGAAGTGGAAAAAATCCAAATTTGAAGTCAATTTTTTTGGTAAAAGTTATGACCTTTTTATACCCGTTACTAGTAGAGTAATGTGCCACGCCCATTCTAACGCCCACAAACAGCACAAAACTGCCACGAGCACACTTTTTTTAGTCTTGTAAATTTCTATCGATTTTCAAAAAAATCTTTTTGCCACGTCCACTCTAACGGCCTGAAGCCACCAAACGGGTCACGCCCCCTCTTTAGAAAATTTTTTAATTTTCTTGTAATTTCTTCCCCCAAAATCTATCAATATCCCAGAAAAATTATGAAATTTCGCGTTCGAATTCACACTAGATGAGTAAAGTATGAGTGAGTACTAGATAAGTATATAGTTTAAGTATAAGTTTGAAATTTTTATAATACTTTTTGAATCCTCTGTCGTGCATCAGGTTGCTTACACTACTATACTCTTTCACTAAAATGGCTTTTCTCTATAATACTAAGAGAATATGGAAATATTTGAGCATTTTTCCTTTATACATATAATAGATATTAATTTTATTTAATCTACTCATATAATTAGCAAAATCATATGAATACATAAGTTTTGAACAATATGAGAGGTCGGTAAACACTGTCTACATATAGTAGTTGATCTTTATGAAATATATATTTTTACTGAGGGTCAGGGAGAAAAATAAAATTGCGCTAGCTCGTTATAAAAAGACACTATTTGGTGTGACGACTAGCAAAAAAATAGAATATAATATCCTATCCTAAATTGTAGCAAATTAGTTCACAACTTGTAACTTTCAGGTAATACCGAAATTTGACTCTACATAAATAATAATGTGCATCGATGTGCATTACAAAAATATATTAAAATTTTCTTGTAAAAATAACATGAAAAAAATCAAGAAAGGACTCTAGATTTGGCATGCCGAAACTTATATACCCTTGCAGTAATTATATACATATAGAGAAAAACTGATGTATACCGAATTGCGAATAACGTTTTATAAATAAAACCATCGAAGCTAGGAAGCTAACTAAAAAAATGTATACATATGGTTTACACTCGTATTGTCACACATGTCTCCTTTACTGCGTTGCAAACTACTGACTGAAATCGATATACCCACTTACAGTATATAATATGTAGTGTGCTTTTAATTAATTAATTAATTATTAATGTGCTTGTGCAAGCTCGTATTTATAAATGATAATCATTTTTAAATATGTAACGTTTCTTTAGTATATTGTATATAATAGGCATAACAAAAGGAAAGTCCAACTTCCATAAATAAATGACAGTGATACCCCTCTAGAGTTAAGTTTCATTAGATTATTTCCGAAACTGTTAAAATACTGAATTGCCTAATTTTGACAACAAATTCTTTAATTTCCCTAACTGTGTCGAACCAAGCCTTTCTTAAATTACTTTTAGCAGATAAATGCAAGAATTCTGACGTTCAACAATTAGTCAAAAAACATCAACGGCATCTTTGTTATTCAAGCAAGATAACATTTTTCTTAAGGTTATTTTATTTCTTTCTGTGTTACTTGGGTGATATCTAAAATTGGGCATATTAAATCTTACTGTAGCAAAGGCGCTCCATGGCTGGCACTAGATAATCGTCACACACAATCGCTAGGATGACAAAAAGGTACATGCTGACCAAAGATGACACTACGATTGCTATCCAACTTTTTTGTCGCATAAGGTTAGGGAACTCCACGATGGCCGGCAAAGTACAGTTAAGGGCATCAATATCATAGCTCATATCATGTCTATATGCAAGCGGGTAATACTTCCATTCTAAAATGGCAAAAAATATATAATGCGTTACAACTCCAGATATACAATATATAAAGAAAAAAATATAAAGAGAAAAATATGGAAACCAAAGCTTATATACGTATGTACCCTTGCTGTAAATATATATAAAGGAAACTATTGTTTAAGAACTTTTGCCAATAATAAACTAGTCAGTTACTTAGATTATTGTTAGCTAATTTTTGGCATCATTGACCACGCTTTTACATTTGTGTTTATAAAAAATCTGTAAGTTATGGAGTGCATACGATTACCGTTGGGCTTAAAGTCAGTTGAGCTCCAGTCGAAGAACATTATCCTTCAGTCAGTGCTAATGGAACAAATTTACCATTGAACATTTAAATTTTCCAGATATTTTTGATTTGTATATAACAGCTCAAACAAGTAAAACATGTGTCTTGATTAACTAGTCAAGGCTACGCCTGATAATAAAATGGTTCGATTGTTACCCTTCATAGTTGAATGTTACAACTGCTTACAAGGAGGAGATGGAGCCATTTTAAATCCAGATGTATATATTTAAAAAAAAACGTTACATAAGAATTTATTCCTTTGCCGATTTAGTCTAAACATATAATGTTGCATCCAGTAGTTTCAATATTTTTTTAAATATACATATTTACATACACATAGAAATAATACTGGGTCAGTTGAAAGTGGAAATTTACATATATAAATAACGTCTTTTGCTTTGGGATACATTTTATTTTACATCTCAGGATATACATGTGGTTGGCTGGCACTGGTGGTTTAGGGGTTTGCCTATACGTCACTTATATATAACTGATACTGGTGCAGTCCGAAGTGCAATTATTCTAAAACATGTTCGTTCATTATTTTTTTTCCGGGTTTCATTACGGTTTAAACATGGTATGAAAATAATGATATATACTAGAAAAGAAATCAGAGTTGCATTGTTTTGTTCCTATTCGGTAATGACAACTTTTTCTATAATATACAATCAGAGAAAAACCCGTTCTCAACAATATTGATCTGAGAATTTTTGAAACAAAATATTACATGTAGTTGATTAAAATTATATATGTTATTTTCATTTGATAAAAGTTAAAGCCTAAATTTATCTTGAAAACGATTTCAGATTACTGGATTACAACTGCAAATGGCCAACACAAGAGACTCCGAATTGATGTATAGAAACTGCCCATAATTGTCACTCTTTTGAAAAATATTTTGATAATTTTCGTTTTAATATTTGTATTGCCATATTCTATTGCTACCACAAATCACAACATTCTATTAAGCAAACAATTTTGATTTTGGTTGTTTAATCCACACATTACAAATACAGTACAATAAATGTACATTTTACTCGCCACCAAGTTTTGGTTAGGTAGCAATCTAGAAGACACTTTTATAGATGTTTCCCGCTTAATAAGCTAATTAACTTCGACTGAATGCTAGATAATGCTCAATAGATTTCTTGTAACCGAAAATGAGAAGGAAAGTGTTAAATAAAAACAGAATTAAACGCCATATATATAAACTAATGCACACGGTGTTAGCAATGTTTTTGTATTAGGGTGAATACGCTTTAGAACTTTGGAACTTTACTTTAGATACAGAAAACAAATTTGGAAAGTCCCTTTAACGGCACTTTTATAAGTGTGAAATTGATCTATTTATAGAGTATTTTTCCCTCTTCAAAACCATGTGGAATGGCTAAAGTTTCTTATATCGAGCTGCTTAGAATTTTAAAACAAAGTTTATTTGCAGACCGACAAACCGATATAAATTTTCATTTATTTTGAATAGTACAATTTTTTAATTATGTACTTTTCACTTTCAACGCTTTTTTTCGTAAACAATAAGAGTATATATTTATTCAGAAGACTTTATTTGCAATTTGCAATCCCTTTTACCTTTCGATGTGTGGTATCACTTGAATGATCGGACTACTACAGCGCCTTCGATCAATTTTCGGGAGCACTCGTCACTACGTGGACTGCCGTCCACAGTGATACTCTGTCCTACAAGCCAGGGCAATCCAATTAACAATATCCACTATCACTAAAGACTTTGTTAAATCTCATATATGTATATTAATCATATAAATACATTATTAATTTTTTTGGTTTGTTATTAGTTTTCATTTCTCCCTTTGCACCGTTCCGTAAATTATATAATTTCTTCTCATTCATCTGAATTTATCTTTTGGGTTTCAACCGTAGATTGTGAAAGAGTCTACTTTAATAATAATAAAAAAAAAAAATATTACAATAACAGCATAACGTATAACGTAACTCAACTATCAAAGTAGATAGAATAGAACAGAAAATACATATTAATTAATTAAACCACTGCACTTAGGGTTGTTCCAGCCAGCTGCCGCAAACTGAATCGGATACGGAGCTAGCGCCAGAAGACTGTCATCTCTTCACTCCATCTATTCATCCGAAATGGTATATCGCTCATCAAAACGTCACATTTTACAGGTCGTCCTTCGTATATCCCACAACTCTTAGACGCAGACCAATTTCATGATCGTCCGCAGGTGGGCAGGTTGACGCGGAAGAACACATTAAGTTCGATGAGGGAGGCGAAAACCATGAAGACCAGATACATCACCAGACAGGCAGTGCCCACCTTCTTGTCCAGCTTAAACTTGTTTGTGGAGAAGGTCAGGTAAAGCAGGAACAGTGTCGACAACAAAGTGATCGCCGAGTACTCCAATCCGGCGGAGTTTATGGCCACGTAGTTTTGGCCTGGTTGGATCGGGAAAAATACTGCTTTGATCAGCCAGGGAACCCCCAGGCACAGCAGGATATCGAAGGTGTTTGACCCAATAGAGTTACAGATTCCCATCGATCCGTGACCTGTAACAGATAATTGAATAAACATGCGTTTCCAGATATTACTAGTCCACCACTTACCGCGCTTCGCCACAATAACACTAGACACCGCTTCAGGAACACTGGTACCAGCTGCCAGGAACGTTATCCCCATCACCGAGTCAGGAATCTTTAGTGTGTCTCCTGTGGAGAAATATAGATACATTTAACGAGGGAAGACGTTTAGTTTGTGAAATCGTCGTTTATATTATATATTATATATATACAATATATACTATATATTATATATATACAATATATACTATATATATATATATATATATATATTGTATATCAATATAAGCGACTTTTATGATTTTAACATGTATCTTACCAATTATGGTTATCATCCACGCAACTACATAGGAAAGCGATCCGATCCAAACTATGCACATGATGAAGGTCAGTGGGAAAATCTTATTGTTTTTGGCCTTCTTGCAGTCAGGAATGGCAATGCGAAATAGCAGATGGATCGGCCAAATGATGAGCCAGGTAAATTGGGAAAAGCAGCTCTTGTCCTTCGGGTATGTGAGCAGCGAGTATCCCTCCTCCTTACGTTCCTCGTCAGCGCCTGCTACGGCCACCTGAGATTCTGCCTCGGCACCGTCTATTGGTGCCATCTGCACAATGGCCCCTGGTGCTGAACCAACTGCTCCACCTCCTCCTCCTGCTCCGGCACTGTGGGTGGTGCTCAAAGTTGTGGTCATGGTCGAGGTGGTTATCGAAACGGTGGTGGTACCGGTTCCGGCTGTGCTTGTGGCCTTGGCCTGTTCATTGTTAAGTCCTCCGTTTAGCTGTATGTTCGCCATGTTCTGGCAAATGCGGTTTTCCACGAGCTCTGTGGGAGTGCGTTTTAGAGAACATTAATATCAGCTATTAGTTGTGCTCTGAAAGCGGGTGCGTGGGTGAGAGGTTGGGGGTCAGACATTAGGAATAAGAGGTGGGCAGTATTGGCTAGTGTAAATTGGAAATGGTGGTGTCGTGTGTACCTGGTTCCTTCTCGTTGCTGTTCTTTGTATGTATGCTGCAGTTGGAGGACCGGCTGCGAGAACGAGCCTGCTTGACGCCACCTGTGTAGTGTCATGAAAGTAAGGTATTGCGTATATGATGTATATATATATATATATATATATATATATATATATATATATATATATATATATATATATATATGCATATATATATATATATATATGCATATATATATATGCAGCTTGTAGTAGCTAAAAATTGTAATACTTAAGACCCAAATATCTACCTTGTATAGTTCCCGAGATATATATGCTACATACTTTCAATTCAGTAGTACATTAGGGGTATACTTTTCAGATTCAAATTAACTAGATGCAGAATGAATATTAACCTAAATCTCTATGTATCTATGTACATGTGGAGATGTATTTACTTTCAAATTGTTAAGCGATGTAACGGGTATCTAATATTGATGGTGTTCGACTGCAATAAAAGTATGTAATAAATAGAAGGAAGCTTTTCCGACCCTTGAGCAAGGATCATCACCCGAGCCAATCTGACCATGTCCGTCTGTACGTATAAACTTTAATATATGAAACTACCGGAGTTAAAGTATGCAAATTTAAAAAAATTATCACATCGTCTTCTTGCACTCCCTTTTAGCTGAGTAACGGGAACCCAATAGTCGGTGAAGTCGACCACAGTGGTAGGTATCTAATGTTCAAAAGGGTAAGGTAGATTCATAGAAAATTATGCAACAGTTAGACCGTATAAGGTTGATGTATAAACATATATGTTCGTGATCAGGATCACTAACCGTCAATCTGCCTATCCGTATCAACGCTCGGATCGCGTGTTTTAGTAAAGACTTCACTCAATTTTCATCGCTGCGCGAAAATAATTTGACAAAACTTTCGAGGCCACATTTTTAAAAAGTTATTTGATTGTTTTATATTTTCTTACTAATCTTCCCAATTTATATGGATGATTTTAACACGCTCACTCTAATATATAATCTGTATAATTTACTGCTCGGTTTGTAAATGTTTATTTCTAAATTTGTTTATTTTATAAAATTAGTTGCCTATATTTAAAATAAAAATTAGTTAATTATCTAATACTAGACATATCTATTTAATAAGTCTCTGTTTTTGGAAACGAATAAATTTGTAATTTAAACAAAAAATCAAAATGTATTACTTTCAACTAAATTTTTCCAAATTTGTTATTAAAATGGTTTGGTAATATGCATGCAATATGGTATGGGTATGGTCAAACAGGATTCCGCATATCGATCAACATGGGCATGACAAAAATCGAGAAATGAAAAAAATTCCAAACATGGCTATATTGGCTTGGCTAGTGATCCTATTCGACAGTATATATAGTTATAGTTATATAGTTATATAGTTATAGTTATAGTTATAGTTAGTTATATAGTTATAGTTAGCCAAGGCTGACACTTTGGAACAAATGTTCCGCAAGGGTATCACTCACCTTTGGCGCACTTTTGGAAAGATTTGTCGAAATACATGACCGCAAGATAGACGGCATACAGGGAGACCAGGATGAGGGCCTCATACCACTCGACGCGCTCGTCGTGCATCACACAAATGAGAATGGCCACTGTAACTCCGTATGCGATGCTGTCCCGCGTAAGTGGCCACCAGTCCAGGGGTATTGTCTGGATTGCATTTCAGGAGGGGATTAGGAAATAGCTGATTATGCAAAATAGACTTGCCATGCCAGCTCCGATTCCGCAGCACGCGGCCACTGCCAGGATGTTGAATACCGCCGATCCGACAATCGTGCCCACTCCGATGTCGCCCTCCGTGATAAAGGTTCCTATCACGTTGACAAATAGCTCTGGGGCGGAGGTGGCCGCGGCCATGAACGTGGCACCCGCCACATCATTGGACATGTTGAGTGCTAGATTAGTTAAAAGTGATGGTATGCGAGCATTAGCTTTTCAAAGTGGATTTAAGAATCACTGCCCACCTACCTGCACATATTTTCTCAACTGCTGGCACAAAGTACTCATCACACACTACGGCTAAGGCTACAAATAAATATAAACTGGCTATAACATGAAGTACAACAGCACCAGACTGTCTTTGCGCCTCCGAGAACAGGTCTCGGGGGAAGTCATCGATGGCGGGCTGAGTGCAATTTATATCTGCAAGATATGCCAAATTCAATGATTACTTCTTGGATGTTAGTTTCAACACTTAAAATATTAACATTAACTCATATTACCTAAACAAACTAAACAAACTTATGCTTAACCAAACCATCAAAACATTCATTTCGGTAGCCTAGAAAGTTAGAAAGTTTGAGCTATTGGGGTCGGTTGGGTGAATGTCCAGGTTTATTTTTTTGCATTGTTGTTGCAACGCAACGTTGTTTTTAATGTCCTGATATAATTTTATCTGCGTTGAACAAGTCATATCTACGACTTTTAAAAAAGCCGATAGCTGAGGCCAACCTCTGCTGTTAAAAAGGAATTGCAGGCAATTAACTGTTAATTCTCAAAATGTACTAAATCTTGTTTTGAGAGTATCATTCGACCGGAGCATCGGATTTTAAGTCATGTTACAATCAGTTTCTCGTTTAAGCAATAGTTTTTTTATACTATTTTCTGGATACATAATCTGCACTTTATAAAATGTGCTCATTTACACTGTGCCCTCTCTTTTGTTTAAAACATTTAATTGTCGCACAGTCTTTATTTCTTATACCCGTTACTAGTAGAGTAAACTGGTATACTATATTCTTTCAAAAGTATGTAACAGGCAGAAGTAAGCGTTTCCGACTATATAAAGTATATATATTCTTGATCAGGATCAATAGCCGAGTCGATCTAGCCATGTCCGTCTGTCCCTATGAACGCCGAGATAAGAGCTAGAAAGTTAAGATTCAGCATACAGATTCTAGAGACAAAGACGCAGCGCAAGTTTATAGACCACCAAAGCCACCCAAAGCTGCCGAGCTCACATTTTTGAACCATTTCTCGAAATTTTTTCATAATTTAATTAGTCTTGTAAACTTTTTGCCACGCCCACTCTACCGCCCTAAAGCCACCGAATCGGTCGCTTTCGCACTTTGGAACAATTTTTAAATTTTTTCTCATTTTATTCCCCAAAATCTATCAATATCGCAGAAAAATTATGAAATTCCGCGTTCGAATTCACACTAGCTGAGTAACGGATATCTGATAGTCGGAGAACTCGACTATATCATTCTCTTTTGATTTGCACTACCTTTGCGTGGCGTGTCCCTCATAATGTTTGGAGTAAATTTGAGCAAATGTAAGCACTGTCAACCATTCGGCAATAATCCGGCTTGTAAGTTATTTCATAAAGCGAGAGTATAGTGTAATTATATAGTAGAATTTCAAATCATTTTAATCGTAATAAAACTTGTCATCTGAACTTTTTTATGTCGAAGATGCGATAGTCGATTATTTCTTTAACTAATCAAAAGTGTTTAATTTTCTTAACTTCGAGTTTTGAATCTAATAAACAAAGTCTTAAGCTAAAAAAAAATTGAATAGGAAAAATGATATTGACGAATTACAAAATCGGAAAATATGAAAAAAAAATTCATTTTTTAAAAGGGTGTGTCGTGTCGTTGCTGGAAAAATGAAACCACGAGTTGACAAAGCTTATAAGCAGCTATTCTCACAATAAATAAGTGGCTTGCAATTAAACAGAGTTTTTAATAATATCATAGGCCCTTATCTAAACTTCGAAAAAGAATAAAAATCACTTGGTTTGCGCACATTTCATGCTGCACTGCAACAAATTTTCACCGAACAAAAAAAACGCTTCAGAAGATCGGGGAACAAGGGCTTCCGAATTGCCGAATTATTCCGACTGCCTCGTCTTTCTATTTTTGTATATCACAAGTCGGAGTCTCAAGCGTTGATAATGAACTAAACCAGCAGAGCTGCAAGAAAGACCATAAGACTGGCGCGATCAGAATCCAGAACGTGGCACCCAGTACCTCACACCCCAGGAATCGAAACTCAAAACAGAAGCCGAAATGGAAACTGCACGAGATACAGACACAATTACACCAGATACTCATACAAACGCAACACGAGCAGTAAGCTACAGATACAAATACATCTGCTGGTTCCAGAACATAAGGCGAACTGGAACCGAAACAAAAATAGAAGCCGAAGCCCAGCTTTTTTATCATCGTAGCTCATAGATACATTTGATCATCGATCAAAAATGCGATGGACCTCCGATCCAAATAACGATCGGCAGCGGAAGCGATAAATTCGCCTTTGATGTCATCAAATTGTATTGCAAAACAAAAAACCGATAAAACCTCATCCGAAGCTTTAAATTGAAACCGAAAACTATGCCCCAGCTAAAAACTGAAAACATATCAACACGCGGAAAAATCGTATATTAAATTCCTATTTGTGCACTTCACATGCAAATTATTGTTACTTTAGTTTGAAATCCAGGAAACATCGACCGTTAAAAGTATGTAAATTACTGCTAAATGTCTTTTTTTTCTTTAATAAAAAGAGTTTCTGCTATAGTTTTATAAAAAATGTTAAATCAATTCTATATAATTCGCAAAAATCAAATTAAAAATATTAATTCATTTGTATATTATATTTCATTGTCTCTTACTTCGAATACTTAATCAATCAAAACTAGCATTTTCACATAATTTATGTCTCATATATGCAAATATTATATTAAATATTTAATCAAAATGTATTTTTATTTAAACAAATTATTTTGGCTCCTATTTTAAGATTAATGCCGTGAAAATAAATAGCATAGTATTCTATGGGATGTACAAATAATTATAACACTTCGATACTTAAAATGTTAATGTAATATTGAGATATAAATTTCAATACTAAATGGGGCGTCTAAATACTTATTCCACATAAAGTGCCTCATGGTAATTTACAAGAATGTTGAATTTTTTTCCATGCAGAGTACCTAATTCGGCAGCCGGTACCGAGAACAAGGAGCAATATACAGACTTCAATCCGCAAATTAAAACAATAAGTGCTAACTAAACGCAATGGCTAAACTCACTTGCCACTCATAATGACAATCGATTGAGCTACATAAGTTGATAGAGACATAAAGAAGATACGGGCATAAATATTGCGGTGACCGTAGGTCGAAATACAAATATACATATGTAGGTACAATGTAGGCACTCTGCAGCACGGTAACTGTGGACTTGCGCAAATAAGTTTCAGCATCACTATCATCTTTATACAATAACCCCTTAAATTGAGATCTCAAATCTACCCAACAATTAGAGATAAACGGTTTTTGCGTTCCATTTTTGTACATTCTGTATGTTTGCATTAAGATTCTGTAACTTCACAAATAGGGCTTAGAAAGCATCAATGAGTACTACCAAAACACACATACACTTCACCCCAGAACCAAGGAAATGTAGCATAGTGTAATTAAATACCCAGAGAAAGTAGTCAGCCAAGTATATGACAGGCTATTGTACATCTGACCCAATCAAACAAAATTAGCTTTGTTTCGTTCGGTTCGGAAATCATCAGATTGTGAGCTTTTGATCTGACGTTAACACCGGGGTTAATGATTGCCATTAGTCTTGGAGAATTAATTTAAGCAATTAGCTTAATTTCGGACAATAAATATACTGCTCCGGGCTCAAATAGGCAAAATTTGGACACCAACAAGAAACAAATTGTAAAATTAATATGTACAGAAAATAACTTAAAGGATCTTAGGTTTTCTGCTCTTCTCAATTTTGAGTCTCTTTATGCGCAATGGACCCCAGTCCGATGTAGGACTTGGTGCGTAGAAATACAACAAACAAACATAAATTTATACCTACTATATATTTATACCTATCTATATAGAAGTGAAGACTCTCATGCACGATTGACGGACACAGAAAGTCGGAGCCCGGGGTCAATTGAGACAAACGCATTTTGTAACCGCCAACCCGCATAATGCAATGATGCTTAATAAACATTTACAGAGTTCCCTAGTTATAGGAAATGAACCAGCTCTGCTCCGCAGCACAAGGGAGGAGGAGTGTTAATGATAATCAATTTAACAATCAATTTAATGATAACAGAAATACATTCAATCAGAGTAAATTAAGTTAACTTTAATTGAATAAGCGAAGCATAAACAGTAAAAGCGTATCGATTTCGTGCAATTTTCCGCGATTGAACTCTTTGGATTTATTACAATATGTGAATCTAAAAAAAGTCAACCAAGTCAGTGGAGCTATTCAGAAAAGGTACTCAGTCTTATTCGTTCTTATGCAACTATAGTCTTCATTATACGCCTTTTTGAAATATATAAGCTCTAAGCAATGTTTGCAGTACCAAAATAATAATTAATCATTGTGGCAAACAAACACATAAAATTTCAAACAATAAGAATCAAACACATAACAATCTCTCCGGCTTTCCTTGCAGAAAAACAATATTTTTGTTTATTTTTCACAGCAATCAAACGCTGTCAAAAATGCAAAATGGATTGAGCTCTGTGTAAAAGCGCCCTCTTGGGTCAGGTCACATCGAATACGAAAATATGAGCAAAGTTTTGTCACGTCTCATTTGCTAAATGCCATCAGTAAACTGCTCCCGTATTTACTTGGATTTGTAATATTATTATAATATTTGTAATATAAATATGTACAATTTCCTAGTAAGTCCGGTCATATCGTAAACAGGTCTTTTCTGAGGAGATCTGTAGGTATATACTTGCACGGTAGAAATTTGATGTAAAGATATTTTTAATAAGTAATGCTAGAAATCCGCCTTCCACCGCCTTTGCGCCTTTGCTATTTTAATTTTCAGCTTTCGATCAATTACTCAAACTCAAAGCAAAATAATAGTAAATGTGAAATGGAAGACTTCATATTACGTATCCGCATCATTGTCACAATTGTTTTATAGACTTACTTGAAGCACATCGCCGTTCAAACCACACAAAAAGGTCTGTACTAACCATGTGTCTACCCATATGTAAGTTTATATCTGATCATAAGTAAGGGAAATCAGTGTGACAATGCGTATTAATATGACTTTTGTGTTTCGTTTAAAGAAACATTTTCTAAACGATCCATGCTTTGTGGCTTTTGTCTGTGTATATTCTTTCCCATTTTTAGTTAGTTAGTC